>NC_057741.1:28070893-28084222 GCF_004010195.1 Chiloscyllium plagiosum | reverse complement strand
CCACCCCCACCCCCCTCTCATTTATCTCTCTACTCTGCAGGCACGCTGCCTCTATTCCTGATGAAGGGCTTTTGCTGCTCCTCGGATGCTGGCTGACCTGCCGTGCTTTTCCAGCACCACTCTAATCTAGACTATGATCAACAAGTGTTTCAGTTGCAACTCAAAATGCCATTATGCAATTAATTGTTCAAAATGGAAAATAAGGGTTTTCAAAGTTACATATAGCAGAATGAAATGGTGCTGATCCAGTAGAGTACGTGGTCCTAGTTGCCAGAAGCTTCAGCCAATCATAAATGTTTTAGTTACAGACTCATTCAACTGTGTTGTGTTGGTCAGTGGATGTGCATGCAGAGTGCCTGGAGTGGATTGGTTAAAATGCCACCTGGACTCTTTAAATAATAAGGTAAGATTAATGAATGTGAAAGTCCTAGCTACTTCAGGCTTGGGGATGACAACATTCTAAAACAATTAAAATGAGTGCTGTTTCCCTCTCAAATTGCGGGGCTAAATAGTTTTATTGGCATAGATGGGCTGGCAAATGAAATATCAACTCTAAAGCAAAACAAAGAAGATCTGAAACTAAAACAGAAACAGCTAGAGAAACTCAGCAGGCCTGGCTGCATCTGTGGTGAGAAATCAAGAGTGAATGTTTCAGGTTCGGTGACCCTTTCTTAGAATGGAAGGTGGCTCGGAAAAGGTTGTATTTTATGCAAGATAGGGTTGGGGGAGGGGGTAAGGAGTAAATGACGAATGGAAGTTGAGCCCGAAGAGAGAGAAGAACACTTAGACAGACGAAGGAGTGGATAACAATCAGTCTGGGAGAATGAATAGTGACTCATCGGGATAATTAGTCTTCAAATACCAGGCCTTTTTATCACATGCTTTACTATTACAGCAACCCATTATCAACCATTAATTCTGTTCTCTTTCTGTCTCTGAACTGGAAATGTTAACTCTGATTCCTGTCCACAAATGTTCCCAGATCTGCTGAGCTTTTCCAGCAATTTTTGTTGCTAAAACATAAATTGGAACTTCATAAAGCTGTCCCTTGCTTGTTTCCCCTGGGCTGTTTCATTGTGTACTTTCTGTGTAGTAACCATGGTCAGGCCTCTGTACTATCAGGCTGGAAATACTGAAAAACGTGTTTTGATGCCTTTGGGAATTATTTACAATTTGCCCTTTTAGTACCATCCATGTCTCCTGGCCAGATAATTACAGCTCGATGTGTTCTAAAAAAATCTACATGCTGGGAATAAGATTCCCCACAGTGACCATTACCTCAATGTTGCACAGATCTACCAATCAGCTGCAGACAGCATTATCTGTGACTGTCAAAGGTAACCACTGCCTTCAGCTTTTATTTGATTGATTCCTTTTAAGAAACAGCGAGAGACTCCCCCCCCCCCCTCCCCAACCCCCCCCCCCACAAAATGCAATCCAATATGCAGTTTACAATGGTAGCTCAGATCAGTGAATCCATCTGTTTCCTCTTGCACCCCTTTCCTGGTCCATGGAAGGAAGATTAATGGAATCTTCACTGGTGGCTATCCAAGGCTTGTGCCCCCACTTCTCCTTTGGAGATGAGATGCCAAAATCACGGAGCCTGCTTAACTTTCCACCTGAACACATGACAAAATTGATTTAAGTGGCTAACAACCAAATTCCCCTAGGGAGGCAATGTACATTCCATTAGTTAGGAGGGGAGTTGTTGTCAAAGTGGGCCAACAATGCTGAATCAACAATGCTGACAAACTGTGTGGAGTTTGCACATTTGCCCCTTGTCTGCGTGGTATCCTCTGGCTGCTCCAGTTTCTTCCCACAGTTTTAAAGATGTGCAGGTTTGGTGGATTGGCAGTGCCAAATTGCTCATAGTGCCCAGGGATGTGTAGGTTAGGTGCAGGAAAATGCAGGGTTACAGGGATAGGGTAGGTGGGATGAGTCTGGGTGAGATATTCTTCAGAGAATCGGTGTGGATTTGTCGGGCCGAATGGCCTGTTTCCAAACTGTAGGGATTCTATGATCGATACAGGACTCCCAGTCTTAACCTGATCCATGCACGGGAATGGGATTGCTTCAAGTCAGGAACCTGACTTTGAATCCCACTGAACGTAACCCCTCCATTCAGTTCACTGATGGAGTGTAGAGCAAGCACATATGACCCAAAAAGGGCAGGTCCAGTTTACATGAAAGCTGAGGTGACAGAACATGTTTCAGACCTCAGCAGTTGCTCCTTATTTCTATCAGTAGGAAGGCAGAAGATAGATGGCACAGCTGAATCATGAACCAATGCCAATTTTACCTTATAAATAGTAAATTACATCACAAACAATTCATCACAACATGAGAAGGAAGGCATGAGAGGTGAGGTGAGAAGACAAAGCATTGGTACTGCTCCAGAGTGGCCAATAAATGGAAATGATACAATTAGGCCTTTTGGCCCCATGCTGCTAATCCAATTTAGTTCTGACTGAGCTTACTTATTTCATATTCTATGGTGACCTGACAGAGCAATAGTTCAAAATTTCAATTAATTCAGAATTCACAGCCTTTGGGATAGAGAATTCTGGAGTCCCACTGTCCTTTGAACGAAAAGTGATTTACCAATTTCATCCTTAAAAATCAGGACTTGATCATTGAGAAATATATCCTCTTGCACATGATCCAACCACAATAGAACAACACGCAAGAACAGCACTATATCTTCTGCTTGAGAACTCTGCAGCTTTCTGGACTTTCTATTGAGTTCAACATTTGAGGGCTGGAAGCCATGTCCTTCCCCCAACCCTCACACACCAGGCCATGTCATCACATGGGCAGCTACCACACACAACCCCTTGCCAGCCACTAATAATCCCCATTAGAAACTATTCCTTCCCTGATTCTGACCTTGCACCACTCTTTTGTCTGTCCAACTGTTTTTCTCTCTCTCTCTCATTGGGCTCTATTTCCACCTATCATTTACTCATCCCCTCCCTTCACTCTACCTTCTGTATAAATATTTATCTTTTTCTAGCCACCATCAGTGCTGAAGAAGGGTCACTGGATCTGAACTGTTAACTCTAATTTCTCTTCATGGATTCTGCCAGATCTGCTGAGTTTTTCCAGCAATTTCTGTTTTTGTTTCTGATTTCCCAGCATCCGCAGTTCCTTCTTTTGG
The DNA here is from genome assembly GCF_004010195.1 of Chiloscyllium plagiosum. NCBI lineage: Eukaryota > Metazoa > Chordata > Chondrichthyes > Orectolobiformes > Hemiscylliidae > Chiloscyllium > Chiloscyllium plagiosum. The sequence continues at coordinate 28,081,065 of NC_057741.1, read as the reverse complement.
TTGTTTTACTTATGTGGTGAGTCCTTGAGTTTCTGCATCTGCAGCGTTTTGCTTTGATACCAAGGAGGGATATACACTCGGAGGATGCATCTCCTGAGATTGTAAACGCACAGTGCAAAAAATGACACAGATCGACAGGATAAGCAGAGTCTCAGTTGAGAAATATTGTTTCACGTGTCAGAATCTAATACAGGAAGAGACAAATAAATTCCTTTAAAAAGGAATAATAGGGTCTAGTAACTCTCTTACATCATAGAGTTTCAAAATACAGATTAACATTTATTCAATCTCATGGTTATAAGTAGTGATGATAGCTATCCTTTTTTTTTGGTGAAGGAAGAGTTGATTCTACAGATTTAAGTTCTAGTTTACAATTACCTAGAATCTTACAGCACAGCAACATGCCAATCATTCCAGTAAATCTGTTCCAGTGTTTATGCTCTACACCAATCGCTTTTCACGATACTTCATCTCACCCTATCAGCAGATTTCTTTTGTTAGAATGTGCTTACCGAGAGTATCCAAATTATTCACCTCAATCAATCCAGTTGTGATTAGTTCTACCTCCTAAACTCTGAAGAGAAGCCGGGTCTAGCATTGTTTTTATACATCCCCTTAACACCCTTTATAAATGAGTGGACCAAACAATTGGAGGAGAATAGAAAGTGCAGGAACTCTTAATCTGAAAGACCTTCGTTCTATCAATGACAGATGAAGATAACAAAATTAGGATGCCAAATCAGATTGTCAAGAGGAAAGATGGGTCAAGTGACCAGAGGTTTAATCTTTTGGTATCTTTGTTTTCTTTTCTCTCTTTTGTTTTTGTTTTGTTTCTGCACCCAAACGAAGAGCTCCTCACATACTGTTCTCATTCCATGCATCCATCATGTCTCTGTGGCAGTAGCAGTTCCATCACTGCCTTGTTTTCATTAGAGCTCACTCACTCGGAGTCTTCAGGACGCAGTCAGGTGAGCTGGATGGCTTGTTGTTCCGGGATCGATTTTCAATCAAACTTGTCAGAGATTTATTCGTTTGGCTGAAAGTTGAGATAATGTGCAAGGGCAAAGTGATTGACTTTGTAGACAGTTTTCCTTCGTTGTTTCACATACACAGTCATCCACTCACTCTCTCACACGTTCACTCATTCTCCCTCATGCCCACTCCCTCATGCTCATTCACACTCATATTTGCTCACTCGCATCATTTGCGCACCCATTTTATACTGGTTACTCCCACACCACTGCACCTTCCTAGATATGCAATCATGATGGTAATGGGATAGGATTTTCAAATCCTGGACAATTCAGTAAAGTCTTCTTGCCTCCTCCCAGCACAGAGATGACCATCAGCATTCCATTCATTTTCGAGGTGCTTGGATAACCTCATCTGAGAGCACAAAGTAATCAACCATTGATTAATCAGTTGTGCAACTTTCGTTGTGTCGAATTGCAAAGTTGTGATAGATGTTCTCCCTCCCCAATAGCTGTTTCAAACCTTCAGTTCTCAATGGTACTCACTAACTGGAGCATCCAGTTCTGATACCAAACTCTGCCAATACCCCCCGAATGCAGAGAAAAATAGTGACTCCCACTCTGGTCCAACTTCACTAATGCTGAATGCCATGTTAGTGACAATTAAACAGAGACTCACCCACTGGCACTACTCCCCCATACCTCGCCAGACCGAAACACAGTAAATCATTTTGCAAACTGGAGTGTAGTGTCACCAATTTCCAAATCGCCGTCCATTCTCAGGTTTGAAAACTTTTTTATACAACGGTGAATAACAATCACTGACATCAAAGCTAAACTCCAGATTGTTTAATAATCTACCCTGATATAAAAAGGAGGGAAAATCAATCAAACTGAGATTGTACAAAGAGTCACGCTTCCTGAATTGTCATTCATCTTTGTGACACTGACAACTTGTATTGATATGATGCTTTTGCTATTGAAAGATGACCCAAGAAACTTCACAGTAGCACATTGAAGCAAGAATAACATTGACCATGGGGACTGATGTTTGCTTCGAAGATGGGTAATGGGAACTTGAACTACCTGTATTTCTAAGTTCAAATCGTGCCCTAGCAGGATACAATCATGAAATGGGACTTTGATCAAGGCACCTCTTATTTGTCATAGAAGTAGATTCTTTGACCAACTAAAGGCCAGCCAATGGCCTGCTACAGTGCAGATGAGCAGTAGCAGCCATCTCAAATGTAGATAAGTAACGGAGATGATGCTTCAACATGTAAGTGCTGTCCAGGCCACCATTGTAAACTGAGAAGCGAGGAATACCTCTCCAGTTTTGAGTAGGCTTTTCATTTGTCAGGAATGGATGTGGATGTGGTCAGCTTATGCCAGCTTGTAACCTTGGGGCAGCAACCTAGGTTTATTATAAATAAAACCGAGGACTGCAGGCGCTGGAAATAAAAGCGGAAACAAGTTTCTTACATCTATTTCTCTCTCCACAGTTACTGCCAGACCTGCTGAGTTTCTCCAGCCACTTCTGCTTTTGTTTCAGATTTCCAGTATCTGCAGTTCTTTGTTTTATACCTAATATGGCTAACTTGCTGCTGGCTCTATGGGTGCAAGTTGGCATCACATTCCTGATGAAGAGCTTTTGACCGAAATGTTGACTCTCCTGCTCCTAGGATGCTGCCTGACCTGCTGTGCCTTTCCAGCGTCACACTTTTCGACTCTGATCTCCAGCATCTGCAGTGCTCACATCCTCCTACAAGCTGGCATAAGCTGGTCCATCTCCATTCCTGACAAATTAAAACCCTACTCAAAAGTGTTTAAATAAAATATAGCAAGTTTAAAGCTGGGCTTGTTGTTTTCACATGCTGTGCCACTCAAGTGTACTGCCATGCCACTAGGTGAGTTTTATTTTTTTATTAATGACAAGGACAATTAAGAGTAATTATCAGAATTGCTCACTAATGTATCAAAACCCAGAATGATCCATTCCTGTCATTTCTAAATAGCCATGAAGCAAAGTGCTTTCAACTTTGACCCATTTCTCTTTTTATATTCTAATAACTGTTTGACATGGTTACAAAAGCTAAATAACATAAACTATTTCCAACATGCATTCATTCAGACTGTAGACAAATTCTGCTTCTCTGCAGTAGCTCCAGTGTGAATGCGGCTAATGTATATTTTTAAGTTAATCAATCATGAATTCACGACAAACCTGTTTTGCACCGTATCTTGTGCAAAGGTACTAAGGCCACTTGTGCAAAGTAAATGGGTCTCGATTTATAGCGGTTTGATATTGATGAATCTCCTAAGTGCACTTACACTAAGTGCATCCAGTCCAGTGATTGGCATAATGGTTCACAGACCATAATGAATTTGATTTATGTGGTAATTTTCCTTAAATGAGCCCCTTTGTGCAGCTAAGTGAGCAGTGCTGAGCCGCAATGAATTTGTTACTGTGCTGATTTCTGCACAACATAATCATTCTGTAGCTGCATAAGGTCTTACAGACCAAGTCAAATTAATTTGATTCTTCAGTTTCACTGCAAATGGTAACTTTACGCTGATTTGCTTATCATGCTGTGAAATTTATGAGGAAAGCTGACATTAAGACAGACAGGACTTGACAAAAGAAATAGTTCTAGGACTTGGGTGTCACTGGCAAATCTAACATTTATTGCTCAGCTTTAGATGCAACTGAGTAGCTTGTTATAATCCACTTTAGAAGGGACCTAACGATCAGCCATGGGTGGCCAAGTGATTACATTTATTTCTGAAGGTTGCATCACATGACAACCCATCCCCCCCCCCCCCCCACCTCCGATAAAGTTCCAGCCATTAATCAGCCAACACATCCATCCTACGTTGATTGGAAAGTCAGAAGACTCATTACCCAATTGGAGTCAGCCAAACAGACATCCTCATCCCCCTGGCGCCACTAACTTTCAATATTTTTATACCTGACAAAGAGAAATAGGAGCAGGACTAGATCATTCAGCCTTGTAAGCCTTTCTCTGGTCAATGAGATCATGGCTGATCTGTAGCCTAACTCCACATACTTGCCTTTGGCTCTTATCTCTTCTTATCTTTGCTTAACAAAAATTTATCCATTTCAGATTGGAAGCTAGCAACTGATCCAGCATCCACTGCCATTTGTGGAAAAGAGTTCCAAACATCTACCACCCTTTCTGTGTAGAAGTGCTTCCTAACATCTCTTCTGGGTGGACTGGCCCAGTAACTATGCCCCTAGTTTTAGAATCTCCAACCAATGGAAGTAATTCATCTTTATTCTAACCCTAACGCTGAAAAATCTTGAAGACTTTGATCAGATCTCCCCTTAACCTTCTGAACTCTAGAGAATATTGTTCTAATTTGTATCACCCCTCCTCATAACTTAACCCCTGAAGTCCAGGTAACTTGTTCAGGTGGGTTCTTGTAAACATATGTTGTATTTCTTCCAAGGCCAATATATCTTTCCGAAGGTGTGGTGTTTGAAGGAAATGACAAAGAAACCCATTCATCTTTAATCTCCATGATTTTGCCCCAGAATTTGCACACTGCAGGATCTGAGAGGTTGATCTTCAATTCCTAGAGTGTCCAGACCAATCCTGATAATTTGGAGCCCCTGACTGAGTTAGAACTAGAATCACATACAGGCTAGGCTCATTTTTCTTCCCTAAGGGACATAAACAAACCAGTTGGGGTTTGTGCGACAATCCAACAGCCTCAGAATCACTTCTACTGATGCAACAAAAAGTTATTTTTATGTAACACCTTTAACGTAATGAGCATTACACAGGAGTGTTATCAAATAAAATATGACATTGACTAACAAAAGGAAATACACTATTAGCTCAGATGACCCAAAGTTTAATCAACAAGGTTAGTTTTAGAACATAGAACATTACAGTGCAGTACAGGCTCTTCAACCCTCGATATTATGCTGACCTGTGGAACCAGTGTAAAGCCTATGTCTCCTCCACTATTCCATTTTCATCCATATGTTTATCCAATGACCATTTAAATGCCCTTAAAGTTGGCAAGCCTACTACTGTTGTGGGCAGGGCATTCCATGCCCTTACTACTCTCTGAGTAAAGAAACCACCTCTGACCACCTATGTCTATCACCCCTCAATTTAGAACTACGTCCCCTGTGCTAGCCATCATCATCCAAGAAAAAAGCTCTCACTGTCCACCCTATCTAACCCTCTAACTATCTTATATGTCTCAATTAATCCCCTCTCAACCTTCTTCTCACTAATGAAAACAGCCTTTGCTTTCCTTCTTGAAGGAGTGTCTTAAAGAAGGAAAGCAAAGGTAAGAAGCAGAGCAATAAAGTGAGGGAATGGCAGACTAGAGGCCTAGGGAACTGAAGTCACAGCCAGCTACAATGGGGCAATTAAAATCAGGGAGATTCAAGAGGCCAGACTTAGATACGTGCTGGTTATTCAGAGGTTTGTGGAGCTGGAGGAAGGAAGATAAAGGAAGGTCAAGATCATGGAGGGATTTGAAGATACAGCTGAGAAGGTAAAAGTAAAATGTTATTTGACCCTCAGTGAGCCCAAGGGTAAAAGTGGAACGAGACTGTTGAAAGTTGGGATATCAATTTTATGCTTTCATATCTTTTTGGAAATAAAGTTCTCTAACTGTCATGATGATTTGAACCCATGAAACTCAATTAATATTCTTTGCCTCCACCATTATAAAGCTGATTGTCAGCCCACTCACTCCAAACCCAGCTTCCTTGGAGCAGTCTTTGTTCTCTTGGAATGGAACCTATGACCTCACCTGGGAAGAAGTGAGTGGTATGCACCCTTTCCAACAATTACCAGATCACTTCCACAACATCATTGTTAAAAAAAAAATAGGAGAAGGCCCTTAATCCTATGTGAGTAGCTAAGGTTCTTTAAGTTAGGAATCATTGTTGTAACTCTCCTTTGGACCATTTCCAAAGCCATTATATCATCCACCCTGTGTTGTCTTTAATCTCTTCATATATATATTTATAAAACACTGGATTAGCATCAACTAGAGTATCATATCCATTTTATACATTCATTCATGGGATGAGAGCACAACTTGCTAGGCCAGCACTTGTTGCCCAGCCCAGAGGGCAGTTAAGAGTCAACCACATTGCTGTGGGTCTGGAGTCACATGTAGGCAAGACCAGGTAAGGATGACAGTTTCCTTCCCTAAAGGACATTATCGAACCAGATGGGTTTTTCCAAAAATCGACAATGGATTCATGGTCATTATTAGACTCTTAATTCCAGATTTTTATGCTACAGCGAGATACGAACATGGGTTCCAGAACATTACCTGGGTTTATGGATTAACAGTCCAGCGAAAACCACTTTCGGAAGTGAAAGTTTTGGAGACAATATGGAAAAGCCTGACAAGAATTGTTCCAATGTTGGGAATTTCAGCTACATATGTAGATTGCAAAAAGTACAGCTGTTTTCCTAAGATAAGATGATTAAGGGGACATTTGATAGCAGTGTACAAGATCATGAGGGGTTTGAGCAGAATAGACAGGGAGAATCTGTTTCCTATTACAAAAGGGCTGAGAACTAAATGAGACAGATTTAAAAAGATTGGCAAAAGAATCAAAGGTGACATGAGAGAAAGTATTTTTATGTGATTTGATCTGGAAGGTTCTGTTTGGGAGGGTGGAGTAGGCAAATTCAAACATTGCTTTCAAAAGGAAATTGGATAAACCTCTGAATCTAGAATTATTGCAGGACTGGAGGTAAGGTCTGGAGAATGGGACTAAAGGAGTATTTCCACTAGACAGCAGGGGCCCAATGGGTTAAATGGCATCCTCCATTGCTGTATCAATTTTGTGAATTGATTTTATTGTGCACAAACAAAGCACATATATCATAATAGTATGGAGACAAGAAATTCATTTGAAAGTTAATCCTCAAGTGTTTCGACAAAACTTGAGATTTACTCTGATGTTATTGTACTCCCTGGGAGTATTTTAACAGTATAAAGTCGGTCCTTGCAATTGGGCAATGCAATTGACAGCTGAGCCGATTTTTATTCTCATTGAAGTCACTTCTGGTTTTCGGTCCCATTTCATTGGCATCAGCAGAAGGAAGTCGATGGCTGTCAGGGGAATGTGAGAATGCGGAGTTTGAGACCAAAGTCAAATCTTATTGAACTATGGGGCAGGCTGATTAGCCTAATCCCACTCCTCCTTCTGTATGTTCATAGCAGCCTGCTAAGGAGACCATAGGACAGCTCACTGGCTGCAGAATTTAGGAAAACAGGAATTGTTCGGTTATCTAAACCTGAGTGACATCCAGTCATACCGTGATAACAGAAGCAGTGAAAGCTTTGTCAAATATAAAAGAAGAATGTTCACAATCAAAAGTAAAAATGGAAAATTAAACTGGCAATTAAAACAAAACAATAATTTTATACCCATCCTTTTAAGCTGAAGAAGTTAAGACTTATTTAGGTCAGAAATTTGGTTTTCAGTGAAGATGAATACGTGCAGCTATAAGTGGAACCAGTTATTTCAAGGCTAGATTTTTTTTCATTAGACAAAGCACCAACTACAAACATGCACGAATTTTAAAAGAAAATAAAAGCATGAAATTTTGGCTTTGTTTCGTTCATGTATAACTTGGTACAAAGTCTATGTTCTGAATTTAAAATGTTGTATGGATCCTGGACACTATTTCAACCTGAAATGAGCAGATTGCCTTGTTTAGAAAAGTTAGCCAGGCTAGGCCTATATGCTCTGGAGTTTAAAAGAAACAGAGGTGACTTAATTGAAGCATAAGATTCATAGGGGACTTGATCAGGTGGATGCTGAAAGGATGTTTCCTGTAGTAGGAGTATCTAGAGTTAGGAGTCATAGTTTAAAAATAAGGGGTTGCCCATCTGAAACAGAGGTGAGGAAACTTTTATTTTCTCTCAAAGGGTTCAGAATCTTTGGAATTCTCTTCCTCAAGAGTCAGTGGGTACAGAAGCTTTAAATATTCTTAAGTCCAAAGTAGATAGATGCTTGATTACCAAGGGAATGGAAGTATGCAGGAATGAGGTTAAAATCAGGACAACCATAACCTTATTGAATGGCTGTGTGGTCTACTCTTGTACCTTATTCATATATTTTTAATTCAAAGACAATCACTGTACTAATATAACACAAATCCCTACTCATGTGTTAGATTCTGCAATTAAGCTATTTTGGAACTGAGACAATAATATTGTTTTCAAAAGGGGTCTTACAGCAGCTCAATATAACCTAATGTTGGACAGCACGGTGGCTCAGTGGTTAGCACTGTTGTCTTACAGCACCAGATTCAATTCCTGCCTTGGGTGACTGTGTGGAGTTTGCACATTCTACCCCTGTGCGTGTGGGTTTCCTCCGGATGGTCCAGCTTCCTCCCACAATCCAAGATGTGCAGGTCAGGCAAATTAGCCATGCTAAATTGCTCATGCTAAATTGCTCATGGTGTTCAGGGATGTGTAGGTTAGATGCATTAGTCGGGGGTAAATGTAAATGCAATAGGGTAGGGTAATGGGTCTGGGTGTGATACTCTTCGGAGGATCGTTGTGGACTTGTTGGGCCAAATGGCCTGTTTCCACACTGTTGGGAATCCAATCTAATTCCATGAATATTTAAGATACACATTACTGTGATAGAGAACTGATGATTGTAGTGTTGGAAAGCAAATGTCAACCTTTGTAAATAATTGATCATGAGGGGTATAAAGCAGGGTTTCATTGCATTGGTCACGGTTCCATTGAAAACATATGCGTTTCCTTGAGATATAGAGCGGCACAGTACTTAGATGACAAAGAATAAGTAGGAAGCTTCTGAATGGGAAATAGGAAAATTCAACAATTTTCAAAACGATGATGGAAGCCAGGTCTGTCCTATGAGGAGAAATTGAAGAGACCAGCCGATAAGTTCCAGAAGAGTTTCAAAGAATGAGAGGTGCTCTTACTGAAACATACAAAATTCTGACAGGGTTTGAACAGTAGGTGCGGGAAGGATGCATTCCACCCAAGGGTGGAATCGAACAGAGGTCCCTGGTGCTGTGAGGCAGCAGTACTAACCATTGAACCACCAGGCCGACCCAGTTAATATTTTGTTGTTGACCAGTAAAGTTGTCACAGTGCCAGAGGGCCAAGGCTGCTGTCTTATTAGAGAGATGGCTGGTGGTGAATTTAACCTGAGGGTCACCACACCTCAGGTGAGGGTCAAGGTTAGGATGGTGGGATTTTCATGGTGGCATTAGTCTGTGTGGGGATTGAACCCACACTGTTGGTGTCACTCTACATCACAAACCAGCCATCCGAGCTAACCGATCCTCAGTCAATTGCACCTACCAGCAGCAAGTGAAAGGGAGAGAAACAGTCTGTGATCCGAGGAACTGTTAGCAGTGCAAGGTGTAACATTTATAACTGAGCTAGTAGCCTTGAGCTGCAGGAGACTGGGAGGCTTTCATAAAGACACCAGCTTGAGGAGGAGGGAGATGACAGTTGGATAAACATGACAGGCAGCAATTAGAGGATGGGTGAGTGTTGGGCGAGCCATTGGTGGTGGGGAGAGAAAGGAAAAAGTTCGGTCAACGTTCAGTGGGACAGGATATGTGGAAGCAACTGGAGGTGTTGGGACAGTGAGCGGAGAGGGGGTTTGAGTCAGGGTATAGATTGGAGTGTGGTGGAGGAGGAAACTGGGTGAGTGAGTGGGACTGAGTCAGATACACACCAGCCCCACCCATATCCTCCATCACCTCCCTCCACCTCAACCTATCTGCCAAAACTCAGGCTGAGAGGCAACTCACATCTGACTCCCACTTTCTGACAAATTCTGCCAAGATCAGTTTGGAATGTAGACACCAGACGTGAACAAAGGTCAATGTTAGTTCGGAGGAGAAAGTGAGGTCTGCAGATGCTGGAGATCAGAGCTGAAAATGTGTTGCTGGAAAAGCGCAGCAGGTCAGGCAGCATCCAGGGAACAGGAGAATCGACGTTTCGGGCATAAGCCCTTCTTCAGGAATGAGGAAAGTTTGTCCAGCAGGCTAAGATAAAAGGTAGGGAGGAGGGACTTGGGGGAGGGGCGTCGGAAATGTGATAGGTGGAAAGAGGTCAAGGTGAGGGTGATAGGTCAGACTGGGGTGGGGGCGAAGAGATCGGGAAGAAGATTGCAGGTTAGGAAGGCAGTGCTGA
>NC_057741.1:27993133-28070631 GCF_004010195.1 Chiloscyllium plagiosum | reverse complement strand
ATCCCTTGGGGTTGGAGGGTTCCTGGGCGGAAGATGCCTCAGTCAAACCCATCGAGTCCAGCACCGCCTTCCTAACCTGCAATCTTCTTCCCGACCTCTCCGCCCCCACCCCAGTCTGACCTATCACCCTCACCTTGACCTCTTTCCACCTATCACATTTCCGACGCCCCTCCCCCAAGTCCCTCCTCCCTACCTTTTATCTTAGCCTGCTGGACAAACTTTCCTCATTCCTGAAGAAGGACTTATGCCCAAAACGTCGATTCTCCTGTTCCCTGGATGCTGCCTGACCTGTTGCGCTTTTCCAGCAACACATTTTCAGCTCAATGTTAGTTCGACCTAACTCCTTAGCTCAGCCCAATCCTAACTCCCTGCTCTGCTGATCAGGGTCTAATCCATCTCTCTCTAACTCTGCTTCTTAAACGAAAGGCAAAAGACAGGTTTTATTATTTAACTCAAATACTTGGCATTTTTACCAGCTTTATGATTAATTACTCATTCAAATGATAATTTCTGATTTTGGGGATTTTCTTTTATGCTGAAATTCGTATCGACTGCCCTGCAAACCCTTGCTTCCTGAAATTTTTTTCACTACCCACCCAATTGAGGGAAACATTGAAATATAGCCAACTTCCAATGCAAAAGGTAATAAATCTGATTTAGCCATTTCTGTCTTGTCATTTATGGGACTATACTTTGCACAAATTTGCTGTTGTATTTGCTTACATAACAACAGTAATTAAACTGCATAGCACATTCATTTGCTGCAAATCATTCCAGACTTCTTACGGACTTGAAAGACACAATCTGTTCTTTATTCTCCAACCATTCTTTGTTTTTCATCTTTAAACTGAAGTATTATCTTCCCACATTTCTGTTAAAACTCATAATCAAAATCCTAAATGAAAACTGGGTCAAAATGAGGACTTGCAAAGGTTATAATATTAATTATGCAATTTTTCTGTACCATAAAAGAATTTCACTGTGCACAATTTAAGCCTTGCCTCGCCTGGATAGATATTTAGTTCTGATTTCTATGCAACTGTTTCCAAATTGAATCCATTTACAAGGCCTTAAATATCAGTCTTGCTTGTTCAAAACCTGGAAGACAGAATAGAAATGGTACTGAAGCAACGATTCGGCAGAGATGTGTAATGGAACACATTATATTTGGGCACCTAGAAAGAACAAGTTAAAAATAACAACGATGTATAGTATATAATATGCTTAAATCAATAGAGCTCCTGCCAATTTTATTTTAGAATTTAACATTGCTGCTTAAACTGTTCAATAATTTTTCCAAATGCATTTCAAACTGTGCATCCATTACTAAGTTATATTGCACCTACTAATTTTCTTTTTCCTGCTACAGTAGAATTCCTTTTTCCTTTTATCTATTTTGTACCTGATACATAAACAATGTTTCATCACTGTCTCAAGCCACTGACTAACACATTAATCTGCATTAATTATGTTAATTAATAAGTGTCGCTACAATATATCAGAGACAAGAGGAGAGCCCTATATTACACTGAGCAAAGCATTGAGTAGAGGAGTTGAGAGGTCATGTTGAGGCTGTACAAAACAGTGGTGAGGCCACTTCTGGAATACTGCACTCAATTCTGGTCTTCCTATTATAGGAAAGATGATGTGAAATTTGAAAGGGTTCAGGGATGTTGCTGGGCTTGGAAGGTTTGAGCTACAGGGAGAGGCTAAATAGGTTGTGGTTTTCCCTGCAGCATCAGAGGCTGAAGGGTGACCTTATACAAGTTTATAAAATCATGAAGTGTTTGGATAGAGTAAATAGACAAAGTCTTTTCCCAGGGTAGGAAAGTCCAAAACAAGAGGAGGTTGGTTTACGTTGAGAGGGGAAAGATTTGCAAGGGACCTGAGGGGGCAACGTTTTCACACAGAGGGTGGTTAATGCATGGAATGAGCTGCCAGAGGAAGTGACAGAGGCTGGGACAATTACAACATTTAAAAGGCATCTAGATGGATCCATGATTAGGAAGGGTTAAGAGGGATATGGGCCAAATACGGCACATGAGACTAGATTAATTTAGGATATCTGGTCAACATGGACGAGTTGGACCGAACAGTCTGTTTCCAAGCTGGACAGCTCTATGACTCTATGTATATAATATGTGTTTGGATGTATATGGAGGTTTATATGTGTGTAAATGTCTGCGTATGTCAGTGCATATTAATTTATTGTAAAACTATAGACAGACATGGCACAGGATAACAAGGAAGAGCCTGATACCATTACTGCACTGTTACTTCTTAACTTGTGAATAATATATTTTTCTCATAATAAAATTAGTGACAGAAATGTTCGTTGTTCACAATGCGCAAAATTTAAGGGGCATTTGGATGGGTATATGAATAGAAAGGGTTTGGAGGGATATGGGCTGGGTGCTGGCAGGTGGAACTAGATTGGGTTGGGATATCTGTTCGGCATGGACGGGTTGGACCGAAGGGTCTGTTTCCATGCTGTACATCTCTATGACATTATGACAGTAAACACATTCGCGGGTCATAGTACTATCGCATAAAAAAAAGGTCATAGGCAGAGGGAGGCTATTTAAGCCATAGTATCTGTGTCAGTTCTTTCTGAGGACTATCCAGTAAATAACTGCCTCCAACTCTTTCACCATGACCTTACAGATTTTTCCTTTCCAGGATTCCATTTAGAAAGTTACTATTGAATCTGCTTCCATCAATCTTTAGGTCAAAACAATAAGAAATCTCAATGTCTTATTAATAATTTGGGATTCCCTCCCATTGTTTCTGTGGGAGTGGAGGGGTTGGTGGTACAACTGTGGGTAAAGGGCTGTGTGGTTGATAGGTTTATCTTATATTATTTTATTTGGGAATTTGAATTCCAAAGTAGAGGCAAAAGGATTTTTAGTTTTCAGTTCCATGAAGGTGACGTGTTTTTCTTTTAAAAGGTCAGAAAGTCAGTGTATTTACTAAGAGTCAAAAAAAGCATTTCTAGGAAATTGTGTGATTTAAACTAAATGAACAGACAAGCTACCTGGTGAGAAAATGGCTGAAGTATTTACTAAGTTAACCATTTCTAGCCTATGAAGAAAGAAACAAAAGGCCAGGAAGCAGGTTCAGTTCCTCAGAAAAGATCCACATCAGCAGAAGATTAGTTTTGACAACCAACAGGTCATCAGAGCTGTAAAAAACGTCTTAAGCTGTATTTGTGGTCCAACTGGACAAGGTTGGAAAAAGCTCAGAGTTTTCCTTAGAAATTTGTGAGTAAAGTCAATGAGTTAATCTATGACTGTAGGCAGAACCTTCCCAGCTCGTGAATGTTGGGAATATTGTGGATATTGGAGTTGATGCTGGATTCTTTCAGGAATCACACTAGATTCCCCCACAGAACCTCTCATGAACCGTTCAAAGTTTATATTCAATGTTTTCTTTCACATCTTTCTCTTCAGGGTTCTGAGCCAAACCACCAGGGGCTATGACAGGTGAAGGGAATGGGACAACTACACAGGTCCTTCAAAAATAAGCATAATATTCAGCTACGAGGCAGTACCCTTAATCTGAGCATTCAGGTACACAGTTTAATCAGTTCACTGTTGTTGAATCAGCCCTCGAGTCTTGGTGCTCACTGCCTACGCCAGTGTTTAAATGATTGAAATAAATGCTCAGTGTGATTAATTGCTGCTAAAACATTGCAGGAACTGCCACTGCTGAAAGCAACTTACAAACTCAACATGACTTTAATCATAAGCTAGCTCATTTTTGAGTGATTCTGGAAAGAAAAAGTAATCATTGCTGAGTGAAAGCATTTCATTTCTACCTTGTTATTGTCAGTTTGCAAATCAGCAAGCTGAATCAGAATTTCTGAAGCAACCCCAGATACTTTAAAAGTGTAAAACCTTATTGGTCTTTTTAAAACAATATGTAGCAATTAGAAAAAAAGCCTGATAAAAGAAAAAACAACTTGATTACAGCAGATTCAATGCAAATTCTTTTTAAGCTTAGACCAGCTTTTTTGCATCTGCCTCTTCAAGCAATTGTCCTCAGGTTAAGTCAGATGCTGAATTGACTTGGACTCAATCCATCACTAAACTACATTACAAGGGCATGAAAGAATTGCAACAACATTGAATCCAGAAGCTGTCCAAGTGAAAGCATTTAGTTATAAGAAGAGATTGGAGAAGATAGGATTGTGCTTCACAGTTAAGGAATGATTTAATAGCTGTTCACAACTATGAGTGGTATTGGTAGAGAAAATAGGGAGAAACCATTTCTACTGACTGGAGGGTTGATAATTGGAGAATACATTGAGACAATTAACCAAAAAATGACAGAAGATGATGAGAAGTATGTGAGGCAGCAGCTAGTTATGTTCGGGGCTGCGTTGCTGGAGACGGTAATGGGAGCAGATTCAAAGGTAACTTTCAAAAAAGGAATTGGATACATACTTGAAAAGGAAAATAATTAGGACACGGAAAGGAGTTGGATGGGGTGAAATTATTTGGATGCTTATAGAGTCACAGAGTATAGACAAATACTCAGTATACTCAGGTCCGAAGGATCTGAGTATAGAAACAGATCCTTCGGACCAACTAGTCCATGTCAAATATAATCCCAAACTAAACTAGTCCCATCTACCTGTTCCTAGTCCATATCCCTTCAAACCTTTCATATTCTCGCACTTACCTGAGTGTCTTTTAAATATCGTAACTGTGCCCACATCCACCACTTCCTCAGGAAGTTCTTTCCACACGCAAACCACCCTTTGTGAAAAATTAGCCCCTTGCATCTTTTTAAATTTCTCCCCTCTCACATGAAAATGTGCCCCTTATCTTGAAATCCCCCATCCTAGGGAAAAGACACCTGTCATTACCCCTATCTGTACCCCTCATGATTTTATAAACCTCTTACAGGTCACCTCTGAAACTCCAGTGAAAAAAGTCCCAGCCTATCCATCCTTTCTTTATAACTCAAGCCTTCCATACCTGGCAACATCCTGGTAAATCTCTTCTGAGCCCTCTCCTTCCTATAACAGGGAGACCAGAACTGAACACAGTAAGTTTACAGTCATAGAGATGTACAGCACGGAAACACACCCTTCAGTCCAACTCATCCATGCTGACCATTTGTCCTAAATTAATCTAGAGTAGAGTAGAGTAGATTTTATTTGTCATTTCTACCTTATACGACTGATACAGTAAAAAACGAGAAAGCGTTCTTCTAGGACCAAGGTGCTATATGGACAACACAAACTACACAATCATACACAGGGCTGCATAAAGTGCATAAGAAATGCAAAACATGCAAAATACAGTGCTATAAAAGAATGATAATTAATGGACGCTGTTCTATCAGCAATTCAAAGTCGTGCAAAGAATTTCAGATTGGAAAGAGTCCGATCATACAGTGTTAAGGAGCCTGATGGCCTGGGGGAAGAAACTGTTGCACAGTCTGGCCGTGAGAGACCAAATGCTCCAGTATCTTCTGACAGATGGCAGGAGGGAGAAGAGTTTGACTGAGGGGTGTGTGGGGTCTTCCACAATGCTCTTAGCCTTTTGGATGCAGTGTGTGGTGTAAATGTCTGTAATGGAGGGGAGAGAGACCCCGATGATCCTCTCAGCTGTCCTCACTATCCGTTGTAGTGTCTTACAATCCAAGACGGTGCAATTGCTGAACCAGGCAGTGATGCAGCAGCTCAGGGTACTCTCAGTGAACCCTCTGTAGAATGTGGTGAGGATGGGAGTTGGGAACTGGGCTTTCCTCAGCCTGCCCAACAAGTGGAGACGCTGCTGGGCTTTCTTGGCTATGGAGCTGGTGTTGAGGGTCCAGGTGAGATGCTCCACTAGGTGGGCACCAAGACATTTGGTGCTCTTCATGATCTCCATGGGGGAGCCATCTATGTCCAGCAGAGAGTGGTCGCACTGTGCCCTCCTGAAGTCAACAACCATCTCTTTCATCTTGTCCACGTTCAGAGACAGATTGTTGGCTCTGCCCCAGTCCGTTAGTCATTGTACCTCCTCTCTGTATGCTGACTCGTCATTCCTGCTGATGAGACCCACTACAGTCATATCATCAGTGAACTTGATGGTGTGATTCGACCTGTGCATCACTGCACAGTCGTGTGTCAGCACGGTGAACAGCAGTGGACTGAGCATACAGCCCTGGGGGGCCCTTGTGCCCATCTAGTTCCATTTGCCCCCATTTAGCCCACATCCCTCTAAACCCTTCTGATTCATATACCCATCCAGATGCCTTTTAAATGTTGTAATTGTACCAGCCTACACCACTTCCCCTGGCAGCTCATTCCATACAGGCAACACATTCTGCATGATAAAGTTGCCCATCAGGTCCCTTTTAACACTTTCCACTTAAGACTATTCCCTCTGGGCTTGGACTCTTCCACTTTAGGGAAAATATCTTGACTAAACATCCTATTCATTCCCCTCATGATTTTATAAACTTCAATAAGAGCGCCCCTCAGCCTTCAATGCTCCAGGGAAAATAGCCTCAGCCTATTCAGCCTCTCTCTATAGCTCAGATCCGCCAATCCTAGCAACCTCCTTGTAAATCTTTTTTGAACCCTTTCAGGTTTAACAACATCCTTCCTATAGCAGAGGGACCAGAATTGAATGAAGTATTCCAATTGTGGCCTAACTAAAGTGTTGTACAGCTGTAACATGATCTCTGAACTCCTATACTCAATGCATTTACCAATAAAGGCATTCACACCAAATGCCTTCTTCACTATCCAACTACTGTGATTCTGCTTTCAAGGAACTATAAACCTGCACTCCAAGGTTTCTTTGTTCAGCAACACTCCCCAGGACCTTACCATTAAGTGTATAAGTCCTGCCTGATTTGCTCTTCTTTCAAAGAACGAGAAGAGATAAGGAAAGGCTGGGCTGAATTGCATTCCACGGCGCTCTATGATTCTGTCTACAAGTGTCTTTAAAAATGTATTGCGAGCAGTGACCTTTATCACCACAAAATATGTTAAAACAAAGCTGCCGTCAACAGGTTATGGAATTAACAGACTGCAGAAAGCTCTTTGAAACTAACCTGTCTTACATTCGGCATCATCTTCCTCTACATTCAAACTAAACTAATACATTGTGTTTACTTAGTTTCAGTCCCCCCCATCCCCTCATGGCTAGGCTTGTGTGTCAAGGTCACTTGTTCATTATAACATTGCAGCTGACAGTGTTGCAGTTGGGTCCCATTTTTCCAACTGATGTCAGAATTCTGAAACTGTATTTTGGATCACTCACACAGAGGGTCGTTTTCAAACTTTATACTCAATGTCCAACTTATTATTAAATAAAATAACAAAAAAATACCAGTATGTTATATTAATCTCTCTTAGCAAGGTTAAATAAAATATAATATAACCCAAGCCAAGTCTTAACCCGAATGAGGAAGATGATTTTTTTTAAGGAGGGATTCAAAACGAATCAAAAGTTGATGTGACCTGCTTTACAATGTTGATAAAATCCAAAGAAGGAGTTATGTAACTGTTTTTCAGAACCAGAGAACATCCCAAAGCACTTTAGAGCCAATGAAGTACTTCTGAATGTTGGAAATATAGCAGTTGGTTTGCTTTTATGATGTTGATTAAAGGACAAATATATGCAGAACCCTGGGAATTACACCTGCATACTTTTTCAATATAATGTGTGGGATATTTAATACCTTTCTTAGAGGGCAGAGGGGAATCTCAATTTAATTAATGCACCTCTGACTGTGCAGCATTTCCTAAGTACTGCACTGGAGCACCAGGCTGGAGTTCAGTGATTAGGTCCTTGATTGAGAGAATTAAATAATAACCGACTAATCCAGAGGTTTTAGTACTACTAACAACTACAGCTGACACTACAATGTGAATTACTGACACATCATGCTGGTTCCAGTCAATCATAAAGCAGCTCATGTTCAGTCCCAGCCCGAAAGAAAGACAGACTTACACTTTCATGACGCTTTTGATATATAGTTATAGAATCATAGAGCTGTATAGCACGGAAACAGATCCTTTGGTCCAACTCATTCCTGCCGACTAAATATCCTAAACTAATCTAGTCCCATTTGCCATGATTTGGCCCAAATCCCTCTCAGGTAAAAACAAGGACTGCAGATGCTGGAAACCAGAGTCGACATTAGAGTGGTTTCCAGCACCACTCCAATCTAGACCCAACTCCCTCTCAGCCCGTCCTATTGTTGGCCCTTAGATTCCTTTCTAATCTTTCCCTTTGCACCTTGAACCCATATCCTCTAGTTTTGGGCTCCACTACCCTGGGGAAAAGACCTTGACTATTCACCCTATCCACGCCCCTCATGATTTTATAAACCTTTGTTAGATCACCCCTCAGCCTCCAACACTCTTGGGAAAAAAAGCATCAGCCTATTCAGCCTCTCCTTATAGCTCAAACCTTCCAATCCCAGCAATATCCCTGTAAATCATTTCTGAATGCTTTCCTTTTTAACAACATCTTTCCTATAGCAGGGACACCAAAATTAATGCAGTATTTTGAAAGTGGCCTAACCAATGTCCTGTACAGCTACAACATGACATCCCAACTCCTATACTCAATGCATTGATCAATGAAAGCAAGTATAACAAACGCCTTCCTCACTACTGTCTACCTGCAACTCCACTTTCAAGGAATTATGCACCTGCACCCCTAGAGCTCTGTGTTCAGCAATTCTCCCCAGGGCCCTACCATTAACTGTATATATTATGCCCTGATTTGCCTTACTAAAATGCAATACCTCACCCTTGTCTCAATAAAACATCATCTGCCACTCCTCAGCCCATTAACCCATCTGATCAAGGTCCTGTTATACTCTGAGATAACCTTCTTCACAGTCCAAGACATCACCAATTTAAGTGTTATCTGCAATCTTACTAACCATATCACACACACCCAATGACAAAAACAGAAATTGCTGGAAAAGCTCAGCAGGTCTGGTAGCATCTGTAAAGAGAAATCAGAGTTAACATTTTGGGTCCGGTGACCCTCCCACAGAACGCTGCAGTTTTTTCAGTTTTTATTAAGCATACCTGCTTTATTCACTTCCCAGTCATTTATATAAATGACAGAAAGAAACATTCCTGAGGACAGGGCGTAAAGTACATGTCACCAGCCAGACAGTAGGCAGGGAGTCAACTGGGTTTGTGAAAGCAGCAGAAGGGAGGGGTCAGGAGAATTTCGGTAAAAGGTTTTGTTGTTGGTGTTGATCATTTCTGGATTCTTCCCAAATTAGCGGAGAGGGCAGTAGACTCTCTTGTAATGTAGAGAAACACAGCCTGCAATTTGCTCAGAGTGAAGTCGGACAAACAGCAATGTAATAGTGCCCAGACAATCTGTGTTAGATGTTGGGTGTGGAATGGATGCTGACCAGGTCTCTCCAGCGCTTTCTCAGACTAATGCAGCGGGAATTTCTGCATCGAGGGAAGGCAGGGTTTTGGATTAAAGTCACATCCAAAATATGGGACCATCAACACAACAGCATTTTACCCAGATTATAGGCTGAAGCTTCTAAAGTTGGACTGCAATCACAACATCCTCTTTGCAAACATGTGTTTAGTGACAAACTGAAAATGTTATGTCAATCTTCCTCCTCTCTGAGCTGATTACATTTTGGCTGATCAGAAGAAACCTAAATGTCAAAAACTTGAGATAATGACAATTTAATGTTGCATTCTTGCTGCGATGGCCCTTAGTTGCCAGAATCTTTCTTGATGCCAAATATCAAATCCACAAGATGATCTGACCTTTCAGGCAAACTACATTGACAGTGAATAAGAAGCTGGCCTTAACGTATTAAAATTTATTGTTTCGATGTAAATGTTAATGGCAGTCGCAGAGAATACTTGTAAGCTGCCTCCACTTGGCAACCCGCCATGACATTTGTCAATGCAATTTATTTGTCACAATTTTGTCCATAAGGGAAACATATAAAGGATGATGATAATGGAATTATTTTTCTATTGTTTGTGAAGTGCAACCTGTAGAAGCTGTTGATAAACTTTCTCTTGCAAGATGAAACTAGATTTTAGCACAGAGCACCAGTGCCCCCCTCTGTCAGAAGCAGTTTAAATACATGATAATCCATTCCAACGTTTGTTTTCTAACTGATAACATTGGTCCCTTTGTAGCGGGGAAATAATTCAATGTCCTCATTGCCTTTCTTAATATCAGATTCAATTTGTTCTTTTTCCCAATAGTTTGCATTCAATAATGATTCAGTTTAACTTTCAGTAAACATTAAATACAAGCTTTTTTATGAAGAACAGTTGCCTTCATGCATATTAAAGGCTAAACAACATGAAGTCCGTGTTAACTCTGTAACTGGCTTTAGAAAAGGATAAGTGCAGACAAGTGCAGAAATACTGGGTACAGGGTGTGAGCAGACCATTGTATAAAGTGTTTGGTATCAATTGATTACCAATATGCAGCAAATTACTTTATCAAAAACTTAGTTCACTCATAATTAGGAATAAGTAGTCACTACGCATACAAGAGCATTAGAATACAAATCAGTATAATTATAGAGTCGTAGAGCTGTACAATAAGGAAGCAGACCTTTTGGACCAATTCGTCCGTGCCAACCAGATATCCTAAATTAATCTAATCCCTTTGCCAGCATTTGATCCATGTCTAAACCCTTCCTATCCATATACCCATCCAGATGCCTTTTAAATGTAATTGTATCAGCCTCCACACTTCCTCTGGCAGCTCATTCCATACACCCATCACCCTCCGAGTTAAAAAGTTGCCCCTTAGGTCTTTTTTAAATCTTCTCAAATCGTTTTACTTGAAGCACCCTTTTTCAAGAGAATTATTAACCTTGGACACCCCATTGAATTATGATGATAAGGTTATGAAAGTGTGTCATGTAAGGTGTTTTAATAATGGTTGTTAAGAAAGGAGGTATTTAATACAGGTATCAGTGAACTGGATAAGCCAGTTTCTCATTGAAGAGCCCTTGGTATGATACTTGATGATTGCATTCATAAATCATTTTTGTTTCCAGCTGGGATCTCCCAGCCTAAGGGGAAATGATGCTCTAAACTTTTCTGGGTTTAAGTATATAGCACTTATAGATCTTTTAAAATCTCTTTACTCTTGAATAAGACTGAACTCAGCTGGTGCCCATTTGGGTCCACATGGTGAGCTTGGTAGTGTTGTTGGCGCTCCTTGATTCATGTATTGCTCTCTAGTTGAGACAGCTCTCTCTCTCTCTCTGCACTGCACGTGTGATGGTTGCAGTCCAATACCAACTGCTGGCTCGTACCCACCTCCAACTGGTGCATATTCACAGGCTTGAGTGAGCACCCCTGGACAGCCACTCAGGCCTGCTACCTGAAAGGCCAGCCACACTTGGTAAGCACCTTCACATTGTTCTGCCAATGCTCTAAAAAGCATCTACAGACCCCTAGGGAGATGTGGGGTATGGTTTGAGAACAGCTGCCATACTAGATGGTTGACTAAGAGCAGTCGCTGACACCAGTCAAGCTTGCAACATTGTCTGAAAAGCAGGAGGCTGGAGAATAAACAGAACCTCATTAATTCCTTTATAGTGGAAATAGTAGTGGATTTTTGATCAAACATTTGGATATTTAGTCTCTTTGACAGAAATTTTGTCATTTAAAATTGAAAGTGAATGCCATATATAGCCTAGTTTGTACAAAAGGAACAAAATGGGTTGATTTGATGTACTGCAATGCGATTGAATGACTGCATTTAGATTAATTTACCATTCCATTTACAATCATTTACTGTGAATATGATGTCATGTGTCAAATGGGCAGGAGAAATACGGACACATGATGCCAAAGTATTTAGGTGCTTGCTGATGTCAATGGAAATACTAATTATTTAATGGACAATGCAAATTGAAAAGAACATAGCATATATTACAAAAAAGTGTGTCAGAGAGCAAATTCAGTTTTTGGGATGAAGAAAAGTCTGTTCATCGGCACAGGACTAAAGTGACAGGATCTTCAGTGAACTCGATGGTCTCAATAAGCTCCACACTGCATGGAGCAACAGTCAATAGTCAGCATAAAGAGGAGTTGCAGTGACTGGAGAAAGTTATAATTGGTACACTAAGGAATATGTGCTGGCCATATATTTGTTCTCAGTACAGAGGTGCTTTGGACTTTAAGGCTAGACTGTTATCTCATAATTCAATGAAGACTAAATACATTTGACAACTGGAGAGGAATAAACGTGCTGCTTGTAGTTACTCCCGCTCAGAAATCAGTTCTCATGGTGTACCACGCTTGACTGTCTTGCACCACCCTCCCACATATACCATCGCTCATCCACAACCACTCTGTGACATCTCACTACCAACTACACCTCGGTTACATCGAACATAGAACAGTACAGCACAGTACAGGCCCTTCATCCCTCGATGTTGTGCTGACCTTTTATCCTACTCTAAGATCAGACTAACCTACATCCCTTCATTGTACTATCTTCTATGTGCCTATCCAAGAGTTGCTTAAATCTCCCTAATGTACCTAACGCTACTCATAATTCAATGAAGACTAAATACATTTGACAACTGGAGTGGAATAAATGTGCTGCTTGTAGTTATTGGCTGTGCATTCCATGCACTCACCACTCTGTGTAATGAGCCAACCTCTGACATCTCCCCTTAACCTTCCTCCAATCACCTTCAAATAATGCTCCCTCATGACAGCCATTTCCACCCTGGGGTAAAGTCCTGGCTGTCCACTCTATCAATACCTCACCATCTTGTATACCTTTATCAAGTCACCTCTCATCCTTCTTCGTTCCAAAGAGAAAAGCCCTAGCTCCCTCAGCCTTTCTTCATAAGATATGCCCTCCAATCCAGGCAGCATCCTTGTAAATTTCCTCTGTACCCTCTCTAAAGCTTCCACATCCTTCCTATAATGAGGCAACCAGAACTGAACACAATATTCCAAGTGTGGTCGAACCTGGACTCTATGGAGCTGCAGCATAACATGGCAGCTCTTACACTCAATCCCCCTGCTAATGAAAGCCAACACACCATATGCCTTCTTAACAACTCTATCAACTTGGGTGGCAACTTTGAGGGATCTATGGACATGGGTCCTAAGATCCCTCTGTTCCTCCACACTGCCAAGAATCCTGCCATTAACCTTGTATTCTGCATTCAGAATCAATCTTAAAGGTTACAGGGATACAGTGGGATGTCCTCAGGAGGATTAGTGTGGACTCAATGGGCCGAGGGGCCTATTTCCACACTGTAGGGATTTTATGAGCTCACCAGCGCCTGTGGAGAGAAAGCAGAACTACCCTTTTGGGTCCACAGTGACCCTTCTTCACTGGATGTGGAACTTGCATGAGGTTGATGCCTCAACTTTACTTCGAGAAAAGTGCTCTATAGCTTTTCAGCTCTGATCACATGGTCAAGATGTTTACTTTCCTTTTCTGATTTCACCTCAACGGCTTTTTTTTTTATTTATTCATTCATGAGGGTGTCACTAGCCAGGCCAGCATTTATTGCCCATCCCTAATTGCCCAGAGGACAGTTAAGTGTCAACAACATTGCTGTGGGTCTGGAGTTACATGTAGGCCAGATCAGGTAAGAATGGAAGTTTCCTTCCCTAAAGAGTATTCCAGAACTGAATGGGTTTTTTTCCAATAATCGACAATGGATTCATTATCATCATTAGACCCTTTCTTCCAGTTCAAATTACATCACTTGCTGTGGAGGGATTTGAACCCAGGTCCCCAGAACATTACCTGAGTCTCTTGATTTACAGGCTAGCCATAATAATACTAGGCCATTGCTTCCCCATGCTTATTCAACCCTGTAGCACACTGTTCTATCTTTCTCCTAAACACCTTTTTATTTGTCTCATGGTCTGTGTCTGGAATGTTTAGATACTTCATAGCAACCTCATTTCAAACTCCTATATTTCTCCCATTGATCTTTAATTATTATTTGAGTCATAAAAGAAATTTGATTGAATGTATGAGATTTTCCCCTGTTACAAGTTTGAGTTTTATGGCAGTTAATACATCATCGTCTTCACAAAATTGCCTTTGGCTATTTCTATCCTCCCACGTCAAGGTCATTTTGAAACCTATTCTACAGGGAACCCTCAGCTTTTGTCGCGACACTACAGATTTCTTACGGAAACTCAGCACCCACAGACAAGTCAAACCGGGAATATTCCTCGTCACAATGGACATTTCAGCACTCTACACCAGCATCCCTCATGATGACAGCATCGCGGCAACAGCCTCAGTACTCAATACCAATAACTGCCAATCTCCGAGCACCATGCTACAACCCATCCTCTTTATCCTCAATCACAACGTCTTCACCTTTGACAAACAGGTCTTCATCCAGACAAACAGAACAGCCATGGGGACTAAATTTGCACCCCAAATATGCCAACATTTTCATGCACAAGCTCGAACAAGACTTCTTTGCGAAAAGGACCTCTGACCAACACTA
Organism: Chiloscyllium plagiosum; assembly: GCF_004010195.1. Taxonomy (NCBI): domain Eukaryota; kingdom Metazoa; phylum Chordata; class Chondrichthyes; order Orectolobiformes; family Hemiscylliidae; genus Chiloscyllium; species Chiloscyllium plagiosum. Next base: position 28,056,153 of record NC_057741.1, on the reverse strand, counting down.
TACACCATATATATTGATGACATTTTCTTCCTCTGGACCCATGGCAAAACAACTATATAGTGATATCAACAAGTTTCACCCCACAATGAGACTTACTATGGACTACTCTTTGGTATCTGTCTCATTCTTGGACACATGCACCTCCATCAAGGACGGACTCCTCAGCAACTCAATCTATTGCAAACCCACGGACAACTTCACAAAGCTGCACTTCTCTACCTTCCACCCTAAATGTATTAAAAAAGCCATCCCCTACGGACAAGCCCTACACATACACAGGATCTGTTCAGATGAGGAGGAATATGATGGTGCTGAAGGACATCCTCATAAGAGCAGGGTACGATGCTCAACTTATCAATTGCCAGTTCCAACATGCCACGGCGAGAAATAGTAATGTTCTCCTCAGGAGTCAGACACGGGATGCAACCAATAGGGTACCCTTCATTGTCCAGTACTTCCTGGGAACAGAAAAACTACGCCATGTTCTTTGCAGCCTGCAACACATTATCAATGAGATGAGCACCTCACCAAGACCTTCCCTAAGCCTCCACTTCTCATCTTTAAACAACCACCAAACCTTAAACAGATCATTGTTCTCAGCAAACTGCCCAGCCTTCAGAAGAACATCAACCACAACACCATGCAATTCTGTCATGGCAATCACTGCAAGACGTGTCAGAGTGTCAACACGGATACCACCATTATAAATGGGGACACCACCCACCATGTATGCGGCAGGTACTCATGTGACTTGGCCATTGTCTATCTCATACGCTGCAGACAAGGACAAGCAGATGCTATGACAACAGATGAATGGACTCCGCGCAACAATCAACAGACAGTATGTTCCCTCCAAGTCAGCGAATGCTTCCGAAGTCAGGAACATTCTGCCTCAGATCTTCGGGTGACTGTCCTCTAAGGCAGAATATACTACAACACAGAGTAGCCAAGCAGAGGCTGATAGCCAACTTCAGTACCCATGAGGATGGTCTCAACCAGGACCTTGGGTTTGTGCCACACTATAGGTGCCCTCACTACATTATACACTCTCATACACACTCACGCAGACCGTCTCTCATACACATGCTCTCTCTCAGGCACACACACTCACACCCATGTGCACACCCTCTCACAGACATATACTCCATCACACTCACACACACACTCTCACTCTTTCCCTCTCTCCACACACACTCTTTCTCTCTCCCTCACATGCAAGCACACACACATATAAGTCTATGCAGTGAATTTGCATTTGCAGAATTATACTTGCAGGTACATTCTATTTTGTTCAAAAAGCACACAATCTGTAGGCAGTCGATATTTTTTATAATCTGTGTGACATTTTATAAATTCTTACTTTGGAAATAGAACAAGTCTGGCTCAAGATTGGGATATAGGCAGACTCTAACCTCACACTTTTAATGCATCATCTGAGCTAAGATGTCACTTTTTTATATAAAACCTTAAGCTATCTCAGGAATGTGACTTGAAAGAAGTTCTGGGATTTACATATTAATGAATTGAAACCTGCAACCCAGTTGAAAGACTTAACAGCAATCTAGGTTTATTGAATATATCACACCAGTGTATGACACTATCATCCTTTGCTATAAATTCTGTGTCTATGATCATACTTCACTAGCTACCTGACGAAGGAGCAGCACTCCAAAAGCTAGTGCTTCCAAATAACCTGGTGTCGTGTGAGTTTTAACTCTATCCTTCTTCCAACTTCTGCATCACGTCTGCCACCTTCATTTATCATTTGTCCAGATGAGGCAAATCTATCTACTTAGTCATGTGACACCTCTTCAATTTCCAAAATTCATTTCAATTTTTGCTCTGTTTTCTTTAATGCAGTCCATTTTAGGAGACAAAAAGAGAAAGCTTGCATATAATTAATAGAAAATATGCAGAGACTACAAATGAGCAGAGAGACGGAGGAGGTTGCATAGAATAGAGTAGATTTTGAGGATATCTAACAGAGGCTTTTTAAATTGGCTTGATAAAGCAAAGAGAGAAACCCTATTTGCTCAGTGATGATGGCCATTGTTTAGAACAGACATAATGTGAAACATGGAAGGTTTTTTTTAAGAGACGGTTGATAGAACACAATGCGAATAAAGCATTTGAGGCAGGGAACATTGCTTCTTTTACAGGAGAATTGAGCCATACATTAGCAGTTGTAAAGGATACAGTGCTACAGAGGAAGAAAGAGAGAGGTAGGTTAGTTTTGGTTTGTTCCAACAAGGAACTGTCATAGATGTGATGAACTTAATGACTTCCTGCTGTGCTGCTCTGTGAACTATAGTTCTTTGACTGCTACAGAATGAAAGAATCATGAAAACTGCCATGGTAACAGTCATTGGAATGCATAATTCTGTTACTATGGTTGCAGTTCAGTAGAGTACCAATTGTGTTACTGGACTCAACATCTAAGATTAGAAAAATAAACAAGTAGAATAGATGTTCAAATCCTACTGTAAATTTTAATTCAATTCTAAAATGTCTGAAAATAAAGCTTCTGGCAAACATGGCCATGAAGATCTTGTTGGATTGTCATAAAAATGAATGTTTTTCTGAAAGAAACCATTCAATTGTTATCCATCTTGGCCAAGTATGTGACTCCACTTCCAAACGAACCTGTTTGACCTCTAAAATGAGCTAATTAACCCTTCAGGCCAACTAGAAATGCATGATAAATGCCACCTTTGCCAATTGTAACAGGCACATATTGAAAACCTATGCACTGCAAAAGGAGTTTAAAAATAGATTAATTACTCCTTGAATCTTTAGGCATTAATGAAAAACTGTAACTTAGCAGAATGAAACTACTTACAATGGATCTTCTTTCAACGTTGAATATCTGTCATGATACTGTTATAGATCTTAACCGGTGATCTGTAACCAGCTGGATAAGTTGTTCAATTACAGCAGATCCTTTATGTGACCAGACAACACCAATTATCTTGTCTCCCAAAGGAAATCTTTCTCCCCTCATGGCTTCTTGAACTCAGGGGCTTTGCCTGAATCATTCGCCTAGGTTTCGTTCAGTTGTTGGCTCACTCCGCTCCTACTTCCCAGCTTTCTAACGACCATCAGCAGTTTTGCTCTGTACTATTCATGGCCTGAGCTCTTCATTTTGACTCACTTGTTTGGAACTCTGCTCCAACTACGTTGCCATTCCCTCTCTCACTCCATGAAGCCTGCCTGGCTCAGCGATGCCTCAATCAGGCAAGGCACCCAGCTGTTTCATGCCTGCTCTAATTCCCCTTCCAGGTTCTCCAGAAGTGTACTACTCAAGTCCTGGCCTTCTGCTCCTTTTGCTCTCATCCATTGTCCATCATCTGTCATTCCATTTGTCAACCTTGTCAAAGATACTGCTCCTTTGCAGGAAGGAGCCAAAAGGAACAAATGTGCTCTCCCTGACCATCGCCACCTTCAGCTGGAGGCTCAACTGCACAGAGATGTCCACACTCTGAGAATGACTTTGGAAAATGAGAAACTATATATGATCCTTTCAGGGCCTGAATGGTACAGCAACGGGACTTGGGACAGATAGAACCACTTGACTGCAGTCAGAAAAGTTACGGCCACACAGTTTGTGTGAGGTGCCCTTTGTTACTGAATACTCTTGATGGAAAAGGTCTAAGAAGTCATTGGCCCTGACAAATAATTCATTGTTTACTGTAAGCGCAGAGACACTAAGGAGATCTTTAACAGTTTGGAAGGGTGTTATGACAATAAACATTCAATGAAACAGTAACCTTTACAACCAATGCCTTGTCCAAGTCATGCATCTCCATCCAGGAGCCAGTCTGCAACCTTAGCTGTAGAATCACTCAAACTTTTCAAGGGCACAGGAAAACAAGAACAAAAGTAGACCATTCAGTTCCCTTGAGACTACCCCACCATTCAATACCATCATAACTAATCTAATATTTCAATGCTTTTTACTCACCCCATCCCTGTATGCCACTGGTAATCAGAAATCTCTACCTTAAATACACTCAAAGACTGAGCCCTCACTGTCCTCTGCGTTAGAGAATTCCAAAGGATTACAAGCCTCTCGGTAAAATAATTTCTCTTCATCTCAGACTGAAGAGACATCCCCTTATTTTTAATCGTGCCCTCCAGCTTGAGACTTCCCAACCGGGGGAGAAAAACATTTGCCTGCATCTGCCTTCCTGTCTGACCCTTTAAGTATTTTGTAGATTTCTTTCTTTGAATATCTCGAGACAGGCCCAGTTTTCCCCATTTCTCTTCATAGGACAGTTCCACCATACCAGGAACAAATCTGGTAAACATTTGTTGCACTGTCCTTACGACAATAGTATCTTTCCTGATGTAAGGAAACCAAAACTGCAAAACTGCCTCCACAGTGCTGGGAATATTTTGACTCATGTTTTTGAAATCAGGTTAAGCAATTTTCCTTCCTGTCACAATTGGATAAGGAGAGATAGGAACATTCCCCTCTTCCCTCTCCTTGTTTGACCGTAACAGATTTTTGTAAAAAGGATATGCTTGTCAATTCAATAGCATTTAACCATTTATTCACTGTGACTGCAAAAGACATGTGCAGACACTTCTCCTTAAAATTTTTAAAAAGCAATCGGAAATAACCCAGTCTTGATCTGATCGCAGTAATGAAATAAAAATGTTCCGACATCAATGTACACAAATGTATATAACGATGGAAAGACTTAGATTCCTAGAGTCATAGAATCGTGCAGCATGGAAACAGGTCCTTCAATCCAACCAGTACATATTGAACATAATCCCAAACGAAACTGATCCCACCTGCCTCCGCTTGACCAATATCCGTCCAAACCTTTCCTATTCATGTACTTATCCAAATGTCTTTTAAGCGTAACTGTACCCATGTCCACTTTTCATTTCATTCCATGATGAACCATCCTCTGTGTAAATAAGCTGCCCTCACGTCTTTTTTAAAATCTCTCTCCTCACCTTAAAAATGTGCCTCAGACTCTTGAAATCCCCCACCCTACGAAAAAGACAACTACCGTTACCTATGCCCCTTATGATTTTATAAACTTCTTGTCTTTTAGATGAAACTCAGAGATCCCTCTGGTTTCAGATTTGAAGCAGCCATGATGTTAATAGTTGACTTATCTAGTTTCCTGGTGACAGAAGGTTGATCCGTTCTCTGTCTACGGCATGTGGATAGACAACCAGCAGGCAATGCTCAAAACCTACAAGTTGTATAGAAAAAGAGAGAAAGAAATAAAGGGAACTCATTGCTTCTCCATTGTCTTTTTGACACACAATATGGCCTGCAGAAAAAGTCATTGTTCTAACACCAAAGAAGGTTAGCATCTGGTCACAGGATACCTTGCCCCCACAGGTCTCTGTGGCAAGGAGTTCTAAAGACTCACAACACTCTGAGAAAAGAAATTCCTCCTCATCTCAGTCTTAAACCTGTGTCCATTTATTCTCACTCAATGCCCTCCTGTCCTAGACTCTTGCATGACTGGGAGCATTGACAGTACTTATCCTGTCAAACCCCTTAAGAATCCTAAATGTTTCAGTACAATCACCTCTTATTCTTCTAAACTCCAGTGAGTCTCAATCTGTTTAACTTTTGCTCATAAGCCAATTTCCCACATAGAGGGGTCATGCCAGTGAATCTTTTCTGAACAGCCTCCAAAGAAATGATATGTATCTCCTCAAATAAGGGCGTCAAAACCTCTCACAGTACTCCAGATGTGGTCTCACCAGCACCTTGCACAGTTGTAGTAAGACTTCCCTACTTTCATAGAGGAGAAAGTGAGGTCTGCAGATGCTGGAGATCAGAGCTGAAAATGTGTTGCTGGAAAAGCGCAGCAAGTCAGGCAGCATCCAGGGAACAGGAGAATCGACGTTTCGGGCATAAGCCCTTCTTCAGGAATGAGGAATCCTGAAAGGGGTCATAATTTGGAGGTGCCGGTGTTGGACAGGGATGTACAAAGTTAAAAATCACACAGCACCAGGTTATAGTCCATTTATTTGTTTATTTATTGGGAACTAGCTTTCAAAAGTAGTTTTCAAAGAGGGATGGTGTCCAGTTATTGGTGATTCATGAGTGTCTGCCTCCTAATTACTCTTTGCCAGATCCTGGAATGCTTTTGTTTTTCCTTTGAGTTTTTAGAAGGTAGCCCAAAGCCAATTTGAGTGAAGATTGAGTGATCTTCAGAGTGGAGAAAGATGGACAGCACTTGTGGTTGACTATTCTTGTCATGGGTCATTAAGCTGCTAGGTGAATGACCCTTCTTCCTCATGGCTGTATGAAAAGTGCAGGCTGCTTTACACAAGTTTTAACTCATGCACAGAAGCCCAGCCTGACAGTCGTTCTCCCACAGTGTGGTTTTTATATTTCCCCAAAAGCCATCCTGGCTGTTGAAGCCTTCAATGTAAATGAGTCTGGGTCCTGCAAGAATCAGGGAAAGTCAAGACTTTGCAACAGCACTCCTTCAGTTCTTTCTTGAAGGATCAGTGCTTGGACTACAGCAATATTTATTAATGACTTGGACTGAGCATTGGATAGGCCCACAGGTCATTTTGTGGCTTGTAAACACGTGTGACAGTCATCTTAAATAAGTTTTTGAAAAATAGGGGAGGAATATACTGACTCATGAGATCCTGACATTTTGGAATACAGTGTTGAGGGAGACGATCAGCCATGTAAAGGGGCTGAATGGCCTCAGCTGCTCTTAAGTTTTTTTTGCCTTTAATGAGGCTTTGCTTATTGCAGGTGGCCATAGGCTTCATGTTATTTCATCACTGTCTTCAATGAGTTGGCATCCAGGAATGTGGACTCAACAGTTGGGCTGCTCCAGCCTGTGCATTTCTTACAGGGTGACTATGTCCATACGCCTGTCAGGGAGTTCTTTTGCGTGTAGGTCGTGTTTTGCCCAGAAGATGGTCTTCAGCACTGAGCTGAATATTCTTATTGTTAGTCCTCTTTCTCAGCTTTGTTGTCCATGAGAGAATCCACTTTCTAGTGGGTTTTTACTGCCTGGACCAGAAGCCCAATTGGTCAATGTTTGCCCACTACCTTGAAAGTGTTTGTTTGCAGATTTTCATTTTGCAAAACTTACTTTAACAGGAAGACCATGTCAAGGTTGTTGTCCCCCTCCCCTATCTTTTGGAATGAGCAGGAACGTTAAGAATACGGTATAGGGCAAGGACAGGCTTTGGAAAGGTGTGCACCCAGAAAATAGTACAGACTTGATGGGTCAAAGGGCCTACTCTGTACTGTATGATTCTGTGATTTAAGGAACAGGCAGGAAGCTGAAAATATGGGAAAGGAGTTCAGAAAATGTAGCAGGAATGTATATTTATAAGCAAGTTCATGTGCTTTTTAAAGAATCATCAATTTTTAATGCATTCATTACACTACATATCTAATTTATGGAAAGGTAATGAGAAAGCCCAAATTTGGAATGTGATAAAATATTTGCCATTCATCTGGAACAGTTCAGTCACAACAGCTCTCAAGAAGGTTGATAGCATGTGGAATACAGCAGTCGATCAGTACCCTACTGTTACTCTCAGTAGCTATCTAATTATCATGGGCATACCATGTCTGCAGTCTGCACAATCTACAGGATGAACTGCTCATGTGGAGCATAAATACTGGTACAGACCAGTTTGGCCAAATGCCGACAGTTTTAAATTACGATGGAACTCACCAAGGTTACTTTAAGAGCTTATCTGTCCCCTTCAACCTCCACCAATAAGAGGACAAAGGCAGTCGTATCATAGGATCACAGATCAAAATCCCACATCATCCTGCCTTGGACACATAACGCCATTCCTTCATCAGAGTCAATATCCTGGAAATCCCAAAACATGACCCATTCGAGGAAATGCAGTTGTTCACAGAGAATGGACCCCAGCCCCTTCCCAAGATATCTCGAGATGGTAATAAATGTCAGAGGCCACCCAAATCCTGAGAACAATTTTGTTTCACAATGAGACAACAGATGGTGAACCAGCAAGACAGCTGATAGGATTTGACTAGAGACAAAAAGAAACTGCAGATGCTGGAATCCAAGGCAGACCAACAGAACACGGCATGCCAGGCAGCATCAGAAGGTGGAGAAGTCAACATTTTGGGTGTAACCCTTCTTCAGGACTGGGTGTGGGTGTAGGGGAGCTGCAGATAAAGGAAGTGGGGAGTTGATGGAGGGTTTGGGTTGACAGAGTGTGAAGTAGGGATAGGTGAACACAGGTAGAGGGTATGGCTTGGTTGGTCAATGTGAGGAATTAATCCGGTTGGTAGCTGGAAGTAAGAGTCAGTCAGAGGGATAGAAGGGAGGAGGAGTGGCTGGGAAAGGGGTCAGGGATGAGAAGGGAAGTTATTTGAAATTGGAGAACTCAATGTTGAGTCCTTCAGGCTGTAGGGTGGGGAAGATGAGGCGTTGTTCTTCCAATTTGTGGTCTGATTCACTGTGGCAATGGAGGAGGCCAAGGATTTGTTTGACCAATTAAATAAACTGTGTCTGCAATGTGCACATTTCAACATTAACCAGGGACCCTGTCTGACCTCTCAGGTGGACATATAAGATCCCACGATGACTATATTTGAAAAAGAGAAAGGTGGTTCTCCCCCCCACCGTGTCCTTACCAATATTTATAACAAAGCCAAACAATATTTTAGCTCATTGTGCATCTCATTGATGATTGTGAGACCTTGCTGTGTGCACCATTGCCACTGTATTTCCCAACATAGCTACATTAGCTCCCAATAAGAGGTGCCTTTGGTTTGTTGGATTGAGTCAACCTTCAACGTTTTGTTCGTATGCTACTGTACAGATCTGAACTGCTTTTGTGACTATAGATTTTTTTTTGAATAAAGTATATTTTTGAAATAAAAAAAGCCACAGTAGCTCCACCTCATTAACTGTAAGATGTCTGAGCTTGTGAAAGGTGCTATACAAATGCAAGTCCTTTGTTCACATCTTGCGCTATCATTCGTTGACGAATTTCTTCCCATGGCATCATGCTTTGCCGAGCACTTTATGACCGTTCTATAATCTCCATCAGGGCTTCCCAGGAATCAGAATTTGAAAGTCAGAGAATCCGAACTGGATACTCACAGCCGAGGTGGGGCTTGGTTTAATTTCCCAAAGCCAATGCAAACTTTGTTGTGCACCTTTGGGTGGATGATTCAAGTATAGCTCAGTAAACAAAGGTTTCTCATTGCACCATGAAGTGTTCGGGCAGCCTGTAATCCAATCTGCCAAAAGTTATTTATGTAATCTAGTCAGGGTGTTGATGAAAACGGAGGGTAAACACTTCAGTGCTAGATCCACTGTTGCAGTTTGAACAGACAAAAGAATTCCTCAAGGAAATAATAGGGAGCTCAAAGAAGCACTAGGACTGTCTAGTGTAGGAAGAAAATTACACAGTCAGATTCTACCTTCAGGCAAGAGGAACTGAATTTCTGCTTTTGCTGCTCCTTTCACTGAGCAATGTCACAAAAACATATCAATCATTGCACCCATTTCTCCTCCTAACTCTCCATCCCCAGCCCCTTTATCCCCTATCCCTACAACATTTTATTTCTCACTCAGTTACTGTCAAATCTGACAAAGGACTTCACTGGACACTGAGATAGTGTAGCTTTTCGTTAATCAACTTAATCTTTACAATCTAGTGCCATACTTTTGAGAAGCCACTAGAGGAGGGGGGGGGGGGGGAGGGGAGGAGATGGAGAGGGGTGTGTGGATGGGGTGGTAGTGTATGCAGTACATTCAGCTGCATGTGGAGTCCAATCATCAGCACGCTTCAGCACGCACAAACATCTCCTCGCATCAGATAGGTCACAGGATCCTTAGTCCATCGGGGGTGGGTGGGAGGAGCCTTCTGAACATTGTCTTCCACATTTCAGCTCTCTACCAAATGGGCCAGGTTGCTTCCCCACACTTCGCCTACTCCATCCTTCCCAGCCTGCTGCCACCCATGTTTATGTTGGCATCAGTGGTAGAATTCAATGAGCACAGATCAGTAATGAACAGCATGCATTCAAATTTGGGTCGTGATATATATAAACACGCAATCGCACATTTTCGAAAACTGCATATTTATATTTTTTGAAGTTTTCTTTTATCAGCCAGTTTGCCCGCCTATTTCCCTCTGACCTGTATGTCCATGCTTGCTATGATCTGCTTGTACTGCTCGTAACAGATAAGTTTTCACTGTACTTGGGTACATGTGGCTACAGTAGATCAAATCAAAATCAAATTTGCAACTCTCAACAGTCCACCCATGCCCCGCAGACTAAACAGGGCAGGGGGGATCTATCCAACCTTTCAGGAAGAGCTGAGGACTCCATCCTGTGCCTCCCAAGGCAGTTCTGAATAAAATCTAAATCGAGCAGAATTAGAGACATTGCTTTTCTAGGTAATCCCTTGAAACCTTCAAGATCTATCTCCAAATAAAAGATTTCATTCTCAGGACAACCACTCCAGCAGATCATATCTGGTTTAGGGTGTAGGTTTGCTCGCTGAGCTGTAGGTTTGATATCCAGACGTTTCATTGCCTGCCTAGATAACATCATCAGTGGCGACCTCCAAGTGAAGCGAAGCTGTTGTCTCCTGCTTTCTATTTATATCTTTCTCCTGGATAGTGTTCCTGGGGTTTGTGGTGATGTCATTTCCTGTTTGTTTTCTGAGGGGTTGATAGGTGGTATCTAGATCTATGTGTTTGTTTATGGCGTTGTGGTTGGAGTGCCAGGCTTCTAGGAATTCTCTGGCATGTCTTTGCTTAGCCTGTCCCAGGATAGATGTGTTGTCCAAGTCGAAATGGTGGTTTTTTCATCCGCGTGTAGGGCTACGAGGGAGAGAGGGTCACGTCTTTTTGTGGCTAGCTGGTGTTCGTGTATCCTGGTGGCTAACTTTCTTCCTGTTTGTCCTACTAAGTGTTTGTGGCAGTTGTTGCTTATCGTGGTTTTGTTCTTGAGGAATCTGCGGACCGTATTTTTTGAGTATCCGTTCTTCTCGAATACATTGTACAGGTGGTTTTCCTCTGTTTTCCGAAGTTCTGTCTCCTCTGTTTTCCGAAGTTCGTCTGTGCTGCAGTGTGTGGTGGCTCATTGGAATAGTGTTCTGAAACAGCTTCGTTTGTATGTGTTTGGATGGTTGCTGGTGTAGTTAAGTATTTGGTCAGTGTTTGTCGGTTTTCTGTATACGCAGGTTTGTAGTTCTCCGTTGTCCATTCTTTCAACTGTGACGTCCAGGAATATGAGTTTGTTGTCGGTTTCTTCCTCCTTGGTGACCTTTATGCCTGTGAGAGTGTTGTTGATGATGTTAAATGTCTCTTCTATCTTGTTTCATTTTGTCAGAAAACAAACAGGAAATGACATCACCACAAACCCCAGGAACCCCATCCATGACAAACATATTAATAGAAAGCAGGAGACAACAGCTTCGCTTCACTTGGAGATCGCCACTGATGATGTTACCTAGCCAGGTAATGAAACATCTGGATATCAAACCTACAGCTCAGCGAGCAAACCTACACCCTAAACCTCAACCTGAGCTACAAACCTTACGAACCTTGAAAAATATCTGGTTTAGCTATTGCTACCCCTATAAATGATGGTCAACTTGGGCATTAGTCTGTGATGTGAACGCAACTGTAGCAGAAGTTATACTGTTTGTACTACCTGGTAGTTAAATCATAGCCAAAGAAACTTACACATCTAAACCGTAACTGCAGATTTCAAAACAGAAGCTTATGCTTAGTGGTTGTCACTGTTAAGGAGAGCTAACCAGCAAGCACAGTGATGTATCGCAAAACAGACTGCACAAGGCACTGAAACAAGAAAATCCATCCATCAGTTTACAAATGATGCAAAAGTGATCCAAAAGTAAAGCACATCAACTGTCTCATAAACGTACAATTTGTTATGATCCCAGCTCATGTTATTACTGAACATGTCAGATCCCTGACTGAAATCTGGCTTAAAAACTCTTTTTTTATGGTTTTAACAGGTTAGACTTTTGATGAAACATAAACACACAATGCTGCAGGTTTAGTTCTAACAATAAAATAGAAGTTGATTACAAAAAGGATATGATGAAAAATACAATAAACCAAACAGTTTACACATAACACCAATTTAAAGGCTTTGCAACATGTGATAAAATAATACCAATAATACCCAAAGCATTGCTTTACAGTACTCACAGCAGAGAGAATTCCCTTGTCTTTCACATCTGTGTAGCTTCAATAACCTATCTTGAGAATCTGATTGCATCTTTCTGAAACCTTTATACAACCGTGCTTAGACTTTCTCAGCTTCAAATAACTCCTTCAGAATTGGAACTGAGCACTTTTGGACTGGATCTTTCAAATCAAACAGCCTATATCAAGCTACCCTATTTCTTAACAGTTCTAAACCAACTCCTTTTATCAGGAGTATCATGGGTTTCACATATCCAGCTTCAGCTAAGATTTCTAAAAATCCCTCAAACTGAAAGTCAAAAGTTTCTTTCCAAGCTAAGGCTATCTCTCCCAGTCAAAAGAAATAAATCAATCTCTGACTTTCTGAACTGGAAGTCCAATGCACACTATATACTTTGTTCACTGGTAAATGCTCCAAATGAAAACAAAATCCCATTATACACAAAGACTCTCTATTTTTCATACTGTTATTACAAGAAATCACCATGGCTACATGCATACTTACAATAGTTAAAGCCCTTCAGACACACAGACCAAAATCCAAACCACTACCTCAAAAGCAAACATATTAAAAAGATATTTTATATATATATATATCTACATATATAAATCACACCCTTTATATGACAAGATAAGCAGCAGAAATCAGTCCATCCTGAAAACTAACTCATTGGACACTGCACCAGCTGCTCCATAACTGGAGTACTACGTGCAGTTTTGGTCTCCTTCTCTAAAGAAGGATATAATTGCCATAGAGGAAGTTTAATCAAACTGATTCCTTGGTTTAAAGGATTTTCCGATAAGGAAAGATTGAGGAGACTGGGCTTATATTCTCTAACATTTAAGTGATCTGATTGAAACATACAAAATTCCCACAGGAATTGACAGGATAAATGGAGGAAGGATACATCCTGTAGTTGGGTGGTCTAGAATCAGCAACACAGTCTCAGAATATGAGGTAGACCATTTAGAACTGTGCTGAGGAGAAATTTCTTCACGTACTAAGTCTTGTCTCCAGAGGGCTGGGGAGAGATAGTCATGGGGCAGGTTTATGGACAAATTTCTCAATATTAAAAACATTGAGGCACCTGATGATATACGGGAAAATTGACATTGAACTAGATCAGCAATGATCCAGTTCAATGGTGGAGCAGGAACAAGGGGCTGAATGCCCCACTTCTCACCCTACTTCCTACCTTCCTCAGTAAACATAGAAACAAAGACACAAGGAGCAGCAGTAGGCCATTTGGCCCTTCAAGCCTTCTCTGCTCCTCATTCTGCTCAAGGCTGATCCTCCAACTCAATATCTTGTCCCCAGTTTCCTCCTATAGCTTTTGATCCCTTTAGCCCCAGATACTTAATCCAATTCCTTCCTGAATTCGTACAATATTTCAGCATTTACTGCTTTCTGTGATAGTTAATTTCACAGGCTAAACACTCTATGGGTGAGAAATGGGGCTTGATTAGATAGAGTGCTGGAATAATCCTACTTTTGAAAGAAATGCTTTCAGAGTTTCCAGTTTACGGCCCAAGTCAGAACCCTTTAAGGTAGGCCTATACCCACATTGCTATGGCTGATGCTTGATTCCATTGGGGAAGTAGGTTATTGAACCCTAACCAGTATGCAAGATACCCAGGAAGGGGCATAAACTTTCAATGTTGGAGACCTTGCTCATGCCTTTGTATGAGATACATCAGAAAAGGCTGGGTGCATGTGCCATTCCTCCCATGAGTGGTCAGTGTTCAATGCAAACTCAGGCCCTGCTTTCAAGCCCCTCTGCCACATTTCCATTGGAATACCACAGAAGAATCAAACACTTACTGTCACTCAAGTCATAACAGCGTTACCGAGTGAAGACAGACTGCAACGCTTGAGGACCCTTTGGAATTAATGGCTACATGCTTTACAGTGAAATAAAGCAAAGTAATTCTTCAGCTAAAACACCTTGGAATTCATATCAAACACTTTGCTATTAATATTTAAGCATTTACTACATTGCTGTATGTCTTCAATTACTTATGCTGCAATAAAATGTACCAACTTTTTAAAAAATGATTTACATTTAACTGGCACCTGTTGTATCATCAGGATGTCATGTAATCTTTTCCTGTTAAGTAAATGGAAGCATAGTTAATAGTATGATGGAGGATTAGAGCAAACGATTTGCACACAGCAAAATCCCAGAGACTGCAACAGAATGAGTGAAACTGATTTATTGATGTTTGCTGAGGGTCAAATGTTGGATGAGACATCAAGCAATTTCTCCCCTTCTTCCGATAGTGCCATGTGACCTTGGAGGGCAGATGGAGTGTGATGAAGATTCCCTTCATGTGATGTATTACATATTACATTGTTAATCATATTTGAAAATCTGGGTTCAAAAATAGACAGAATGATGTAGAACTTTAAGTTTGATTTATGTTTCCATATTGTGTGTAAGGAAAGGAAGGACATAGCTTTAGTTTCATTTTAGTTTATCTTCTATGAGTAGAACTCTGAAGCTTGTTGATGCATACATTTTCAATGAAGGGCTGTAGCCTTGGTGTAGACCTTGAGGTGAACATTTCAGTGCATAAGGAAAGAAGGGTAGAACAGTGAAACAATGGAGGTTTGCTACTGAGGAGCAAGATATCCTGTGATGCAAGGAGACCAAATCATAGAACAGAATCTCTATAGTTCGGGAAGATGCCATTTGGTCCATGGAGTCTGTACCAATCCTACAAAAAACATCCCACCCAGACCCTGCATCCTCACCAATCCCTGTAACCTGATATTTTCCATGGCCAATCCACCTAATGTACGCATCTACCCTTCTTTCCTTATGCACTGAAATGTTCACCTCAAGGTCTACCCCAAGGCTACAGCCCTTCATTGGAAGAAACCTGAGCACCCAGAGGAAACCCAGGCAGACATGGTGAGAATATGCAAACTCCATACAGACAGTCACCCAAAGCTGAAATCAAAGCCAGGCCCCTGGCACTGTAAGACAACAATGCTTACCACTGAGCCACCATACCACCCAGAGACGGAAACAGATTCATTTACAAAGGCAGTATGAGCAGGTTCAGTCAGTCAAAGAGAAAAGTTGCTATTAGTTTAATAGCCTCCAAAATGTCAGTGCTGTGGAAAAACAGGCTTAGAAGAAAATTTCAGAATCAGAACACTGCAGAAAACCCAACTGTTGCTCTGAAAATGTTTAAATGTCAATACAAAGAAAACTCCAGAAACCAAGTACAGCCATGGCAACGGAAGAAGAAACTGTAAAATAGAGATTGGGTAATATTTCACTGAGATTTGAGTATCTGTAAGGTTGTTGTTACAAGTAAGAAGATCGAATCTCTATTCTGATATTTATAATAAGACAGTTTCAAATGGTTCTTGTAAAGTGTAGAATAGTGCAGTCTTGTATTGTGCAGGAATAAAACTTATAGTCTATCAAACCCAGTTTGTGAAATGGTGAGTATTCCAGTAGTACCAACAGCTGGGGTCAAAACAGGAACCTTAGTTTAATGCTGTACCTGAAAGACAGTACCTCTGCCAGTGCAGCAATCCCTTGGCACTGCAATATGTACTCAGCCTAGATTGGGTGTTCAGGCCTGTGGAAGCTATTCCATTCTGACTTTGATGGGAATGCCAGCACTGAGCAAAGGGTGACAACCATTGTTAGTCTTTGCTGTTCATAAATTACATTTCTAAAGTAAGAAAGAGAATGTTTCATGATGTAAGCACTTACATTATCAGGGAAAATTTCAACACTTAAAGTAAAATCTGCCCCACTCTTCTACTAATAATTTCCAACTTTTTATAATGTCCAATCCAGTTTTGCAGCTTGCATTCAGATGGGCATGCTACCATCTATATATTTATCAATTGCAGTTTTAAACATTCCTTGCATTTGTTTGACCAAGGCCTTTGCAAATATCTCTTATATAGCTTTATACCAGACTTTAGCTGACAATTCTTCTATGAATGTTCTTGTAGTGATTTACTGTGTTAAAGAGACAAAACAGATGCTGTGAATGCTCCCAGCTACTGGTCAAATCAAATCTCAGACTGATATCTGACTTGATGGATCGTATGCTTAATTTCTGCAGTTTGGCTAGATTCCCAACAAGGGAATTTGGCACAACAAGTCCACACCAACCTTCCTAAGTATAACCCACCCAGACCCATTTCCCTACATTTACCCCTGACCAAAACACTTCACATTATGGGTAATTTAGCATGGCTAATTCACCTGGCTTGCACATCTTTGGATTGTGGGAGGAAACTGGAGCACCCAGAGGAATGTGCAAACTCCACACAGGCAGTTACCTGAGGTGGGAATCAAACCCAGGTCCCCGGTGCTGTGAGGCAGCAGTGCTAACCACTGAGCCACCATACTGCATAGTGGTTAATATGAAAACATATTCACATGAGGTTGCAAATATTCTTTAACAACAAAGCATAAGTCTGTTACCCAAAGAAAAAAGCACAATATAAATATAGAAGTTAGTTAGGAAAGATTTTCACACAAACAGCAAAACAAAATTGGAGCCTGTTTCCCAACAGTCTCCATTACAGAGACTCAAGTCCAGAGAAATGAAACTCCTATCTCAACACTTTAAGTTTCTACTTAACTGATTCTGCCCAATTTCTTTTCGATGGACTACAGTAACAATTTTACAATTTCTTTCTGAGTTTATTGGCATGAAACTTTCACAATTCTGAAGACCTAAATTGTATCTATTCTAAACATGTGAAGGCTGCTATATAAGGTACCCTGGCTTCGAAGTTTCAAAGAAGAGAAAACACTGTGACTGAGCTAACATAATCAGAAATTTTTGGATTTGGCAGCATCTATGTAGAAAAAGCAGAGTTAACATTTTAAGTCCAGTGACCCTTCTTCAGAACTGTGAACTGGCTGATTCCCTTGAATGGGAAAACAAAACTCCTTCTAAAAGAAACCCTTTTCCATTTTGAACAAAGCTCTTGCTTTTACTGATCTGAAGTCAAATCAAAACTAATAGCTTTTTTTGTTTACCTTACCGTCAAAAAAACTCCTCTCCATTAACACGACAGGGGTTCTGACAGGTACTTGACTGCAGACATATGTCTGCTTTGTTACAGACAAAAAATCTGCAGATGCTGGAATCCAAAGTAGACAGACAGGAGGACAAAAGAACACAGCAGGCCAGGCAGCATCAGGAGGTGGAGAAGTCGATGGTTTGGGTGTAACCCTTTGAGCAGACACACTTAGTCTAAATTGTTCCTAGTCACACTAGTCCTGACTGGTTTGAAAAACATTTTACAGATCTGGTCAAATTCTATCTATCACTAGTAAAAGTAAATAGATGAAATGAATGTAATATATATCTTTCACTATTCATCACAATGCAAATTGTTGCTGATGGGAACAACACCAAGCAAGCCTTAGCTTGAAGTATTAACCTGGTGAAGTAACAATGCAGGACTACTGTGATTTGATTTGATTTCATTTATTATTGTCACATGTACCGAGATATATTGAGAAGTATTGGTTTATATGCTATTCGGGCAAATCATATCTTAAGTAAGTACATCAGGGTGATAGAACAGAATGCAAACCATAGTGTTACAGCTATAGAGAGGGTGCAGAGAAATCAACTCTAATATAGGAGAAGTCCACTCATAACTCTGATAAGTGTGGAAGAAGATGTTGGTACATGTTTTAAAACTCTTTATGTTCTTCTCGATGGAAGAGAGCATAATTGGGGTGGGAAGACTCTTTGATTATGTTGCTAAACAATGTTTAGCATTTTAAAAATGTCACTTGCTGAACAATGGAAGCAGTATATTATTGACAGTACACTGTAGGCAATACTCCAACCTCAATGAGAGAAGGCAAAGATATGGAGTCTTCACCATATGGGGGAGGTTGACAATCACTTGGAAAAGAAGGTTCCATGAACATCCTAATACTTAATGATGATAGAGGTTGGAGGATGAGTGCAGAAGACAAGGCTGAAGCATTCACAACCATCTTTAGCCGGAATGGATGATGCTTCTCAGCCTCCTCCGGTCCCCCACCATCACAGATTCAGTCTTTAGCTAATTCAGGTGCATGACATAGGGAAATGGCTAAGAGCAGTGGATATAGCAAAGGTTCCAGCTTCTGACAATATCTTGCCTGCAACACTGAAGATCTTTGCTCCAGAATTATTCAAGCTATTCCTGCCCAGTTGTATCTATCGGTAAATATAAAACCCTTTCCCAGGTATGTCCTATCCACGAAAAACAGGATATTCCTATCTAACCTCAATATCCAGCAAATTGAGGGAAGGACTTCAAAAATTCGTAATGGTTCAGTAATACCATCAGGTCAGCTTCTGTGAATCTTACACTCTTCCAAACCCAATGCCTTGGCTCAAACAAGAGCTGAGTTTGCTACATACTCCCATTCTGACCATCTATTCTTTAACCGTTGCAATAAAATTCAACAGCAACTCACCTTGCTTCTGGGCACATTACAGTCTTCTGGACTCAAAACTGAGCTTAATAATTTTACATCAGAACCACAGTCCTCATTTTGCCTCCTGCTCCTTTGCTGGAGCGAAGGGCTTTTATGTCTCTCGTTTCTTTTATGTGGCTTTCACACAGCAAACATCAGCCTCTTTTAGACTCATCTTTTGTTTCCGCCTTTGCCCTAGTATCACTTCCTTTAGCTTTGCAACTTGAAGCATTTTGTGAAGTAATCTTTCCTTTTCTCCCCCCCCCCCCCCCCCCCACCACCGCCTCACCCCGACCCCTACCCCTGTCTTTTCCCTGCCCTCTCCCACTTTCAGTTGCCTGAAATGGATTTCATTTGTAACTTTGTTTGAAGGTCACAGATTCGAAATGTCAGGCTGAATGTTTCCAAACATGGTCCTGCGCTGGCCAACTTTGAAGAAGGTCTGCCCACAATCATAATGCACAATGAGTGACCTTCATGAAGTGAGCAATGAACCTCCTGGGAGAGAGTCCTGCCCTTGGGACTTTTTTCATTGGAGCATAGGAGATTGAGAGGCAACCTGATAGAAGTTTATAAAATAATGAGGGGTATGTGTAGAGTTGATGGCAGTTGTCATTTCCCTAAGATGGGGGATTTCAAGACTAACCGGCACATTTTTAAGGTGAGAGGACAGAGATTTACAAAAGACATAAGAGGCACATTTTTTACACAGAAGGTGGTTCGCGTGTGGAATGAACTTCCAGAGAAAGTGGCGGATGTGGGTACAGTTACAGATTTAAAAGCCATTTGGATGGATACATGAATAAGAAAGGATTGGAGAGATACAGGTCAGGAGGAGGCAGGTGGGAGTAGTTTAGTTTAGGATGATGTTTGGCATGGACTGGTTGGACCAAAGGATCTGTTTCCGTGCTGTATAGCTCTATGACTCTATGACTCCAGAGATGTTGGCCAATCAGATCACTCAGTGGTTCTAACAGTCCCAGCTGCACTGGCACTCCACAGTGGACATTATTGGAACTGCAGGCATCTCCTTGAAGATGTCCTGATGAAGGGCTTTTGCCCGAAATGTCAATTTTCCTGCTCCTCGGAAGCTGCCTGACCTGCTGTGCTTTTCCAGCACCACTCTAATCTAGACTCTGATTTCCAGCATCTGTAGTCCTCACTTTTGCCTAGAATCAGAGTGAAGCAACTTTCATGCAGGAAGTAATTGGTTACCTGATAGAGGACGGGTGAAGGGGTTGGCTGCTCTTGTTTGGTGGCTAGGTGGGGAGACACAAAGGAGAGTAACATGCTGGGTGCAGGGTTTGTCCCTTGTGTACAAAGGGCATACATATAACCCCACCTTTCTGGTCTTTTAACCTGTTATGTTAGTATAAATAGCCTTGCCACTCTTGCCACTACTCAACAAAATGACAAAATGGAGAGGGATTGAGAGCCTCTAGTGGACATAATTAGCTATTTAACGACCTTAATAAGCCTAAGGGCATGTGGTCCCATGGGCATCTTACATATCCCACATATTATAGTGACTAGTGTGAGGGTATCCAACATAGTTTACGTGCCTTCTCACTGGCTGAAAACATGGCAACGGAAGCATAAGATCCAAAATGTTCACGCTCTTTCTCTCTGCACAGGTACTGCCAAAACCTGCTGAATATTTCCATACTTTTCTGTTCTAACTCTCGCTGAGTTCCAGAGGTGAAGTGCGAGTGACTTACTGTGTTGTCCACGCTCAATCAAATATGATATAAAGGAGCCCCAGTGAAATTAGAATCAATACAAAGGGAATGAGTTTCAATAGCTGGAGTCAGACCTGGAAAAAAGGAAGCTAGTTGTAGTAAGACTAATCATCTCAACTCCACCGCAGGAGTTCCACAGGATAGCGTCCAAAGTTCAATTATCTTCAACTGCTTGATAAGTGATCTTCCCCCAGTCATATTATCAGAAGTGGGGATGTCTGCAGATGATTGCACAAGATTCAGCTGTATTTTTTATTCTTCAGATAGTGAAGGATTCCATGACACAAATAACAAGATTTAGACAACATCCTGGCATGGGCTGATAAGTGGCAAATAATACTTGCAGCACACAAGTGCCAAACAATGACCATCTCCACTAAGAAAGAGTCTGAGGCCCTTTCACTTTCAATTGCATTAGCATTACTGCCTCCCACTTCCTAGTCATTATCATTAACCAGAAACTTAAGTGGGTCAGTCCATATGGTAACAAAAGCAAGTCAGGGACGGTGTATTCTGTAGCAAGTAACTCATCTCTTGACTCCCCAAAACCATTCCATCACTTACAAAGCACAAGTCAGGAGTGTGATGGAGTTAACTCCACTCTCCTGGGCAAGTGCACTCAAACAATGAAGAGGTTCAATATTGTACAGGACAACACCAATCCAGTTGATTGCCACCCTGTTCACTGGCTTAAACATTCAATCCTTCCACAAGCAGTGCACAGTGATTGCAGTGTGTACCACCCACAAGGCACACTGCAGGAACTTCTGAAACTCTTTCAACAGAATGTACCAAAATCACAATATCTGCCAGCCTAGCAGGGCAAAGGCATCAAAGCAAATGAACAACACTCAGAGCTACATATAATCTTCACATGGATATATTTTATCATTCCTTCATCATTGCTGGGTCAAACAACTCTCCACTGAATGGCACAGTGAGGGACCTGTTACCACACACCCACAGTGCAATGATTCAAGAAATAATTCATCACCATCTTCTATAGGGCAGTTAGGCACGGACAATCAATATTGCTGTGATGTCAACTTTCCACCAATAAATAAATGAAAAATAAGAAAGAAGGTTCAACACCTACTTAACAAGAGCAATTAGGGACTGGTAATAAATGCTGATTTACCATTACAGCCCATATCATGAAAGGTACATTTTCAAGCTTAAAATGTGATAACCACCATCATTAAATTTATAATAGAAATTAAACATTTCACAGAATTACTGGAGAGAGTTATTAAGCTATCCATTATTCCATGGTTGGAAAGATTAAATGGAGTCGGCTGAAAATGGTGTTTTAACTAGACAGCTTATTTGGGAAGTTAGTCTCCTCAGTATTGTTGATCTCCTCAGTATTGTTCCTTTTAGCAAGTTCGATATTCCAAAATGGCACCTGCAGCTTCTGCACACGAATCTAACACAAAGTAGGGAAGGTGCCAGCTTGGTAATGTGGTTAACATATACAACAATCATCTGGCCAGTGTACATCGAGGAGGCAGATCATGGCTTTAATCGGTATATTAAGCCAGTTTGGCTTCGACACAGCTGTTTTGGAGTTCCATATTCTAGATGATGGATCCCAACCTCACACATTAAGCAACATAAGGACATACCTTCGTCACAGCCCATCATTCCCTAAACAACCTCAGAAGCTATCTAAGGAAGCATTAATGACTTTCAGGTTACTCACTGTTTTATTTCTTTTGGACTTTGCTCCTTTCATTTAGGAACATAGGCCCCTCAGCCCCCTTAAGCCTGTTCTGCCATTCAGTGAGATCTTGGCTGACCTGTTTCCTGACTCCATAATCCTACCTTTGGCACATATCCCTTAATATTTTCTGCACATTGTTTGGGCTCTCCATAATGACCTCGGGAATCAAGGGTATACCAAGGAATGATATGGAAGATGTTGAAGGATTTTAGTTGACTTCAAGGTTTAGGCAGATTTGAACATCTTAGAATTAAGTATTGCTGGGGAATGAGAAATTGCCTGGGAATAGGGACTTGGGAGAGGAAGAATGGCTCTCACAAGGAGCTTGTATCCAGCCTGGGTGATTGGGACCATCAAACCATAAGAAAAAGGAACAGGAGAAGGCTGCTTGGCTCCCGAGCCTGTTTCGTCATTCAGTAGGATCATGGCTGATCCGACGTTCCTCACATCTGCTTTCCTGCCTTTTCCCCATATCCTTTGATACCCTGACTGATCAAGAATCTATCTCAACCTTAAATATTTGCAAGGACTCCACCCCCACAGCTCTCTGTGGCAAGGGATTCCACAGACACACAACCATCTGAGAGAAGAAATTCCTCTTCATCTCAGTCTTAGATTGGCCCCCTTTATTCTGAATCTAGGTCCTTTGGTCCTAGACTCCCCCATGAGGGGAGAGACTCTTTCAACATTTACCCTGTCAAGTCCCTTAAGAATCCTATATATTTCAATGAGATTGACTCTCATTCGTCTAAACTCCAGTGAATAGAGTCCGCATTTATTTCAGCCTTTGCTCATAAGACAGTTCCTCCAAATCAGGGATCATCCTAGTGAATCTTCTCCGAATGTCCTCCAATAAAATAATATCCTTCCTTAAATAAGGGGACCAAAACTACTCACAGTACTTCAGATGTGGTCTCCCCAGCACCTGTACAGGTACAGTAACACTTCCCTACTCTTATTCTCCAACCCCTTGAAATAAGGACCAACATTCCATTGACTTTCCTGATTACCTGCTGTCCCATGTTCTAGCTTTCTGTGTTTCATGTACAAATACTCCCAAATCTGTGTTGGGAATTTCTGCAATTTTTCACTATTTAAATAATATTCTGTTCTTTTGTTTTCCCTTCCAAAATGAACAATCTCACATTTTTCCAAGAGAGACAGGCAGAGAGGGAATGCACAAGATTACTCTCAGTCTGTAGCTGCATGGCATAATTCTATTTATAAATTTGGGGTTTGGAATGAACATTCTGTGTTGGCTTTTAGTTTTGCACTGTGGCCAAAGGGATGAGATGATAGTAAGTGACAGATGGTAGGGAAGGAGTGTGAGACTTTCAGTGGACGGGGATTTGGGATTGGCACTGCACTTTAATTAGCTTCCTGTGTACACCATGGGCAGAAAAAGGGATTGCTTACATCACAGCACCCTGGCTCCACACATAATGTTCCCTTCCTTCTGCTCTGCCTCCCACCTGATGGATGGTGTGGTCTCAGGATTGCTAACCCAATAACCACACCATTGTTAGCAGATTTTCAATGGTGGAACTTCAGTTAGTTCAACTTCAGCTCTGCTTCCTGTAGAGGTCCTTAATAGCTCTATGCCTAGAAGGCCTGGGTTCAGACTGAACCACCTTGAGGTCGGTGTAGGGAGCTTGGCGTGACCATCCAACAGGAAACAGAAAGGGAACAGGCAGGGTTAAGATCAAGTGCGGTCATCAGCAGCTTGATGCTCCCTAAGCCAATCCCATTTCCTTTGCGCAGCACCTCAGCTATCCGAGTGTGCTTAAGGTCACCGTAAAATGCCCTGGAAGCTTCTTAGAAACACTGGTATCCACTGGTGTCCACTGGTATACACAGCCATGTTGACAGCAAAATCAAAGTTTCTACAACAGCATTGAGACTTTGATGGAAACCTTAACATGGATTGCCCTACACATTTACTTGTGTACAGCAGTCAATTATCTTGTGCAACGTTACCTGTTGAAGTTCTGATCCAAGTCTCCTGCAGCAGAATCTCCATCTTTTGAATTTTGGTCCCTGCATTATCTTTGGCCCCCCCACCAATACAGCTCACTCACTAACCATTTGACCCTAATGATATCTCTGCATAACTCATGAGTGAAATTTAATCAAATAGTCAGAAGGCATAGATTCAAATTCCACTTCAGAGACTTGAACTCATGTTCAAAGCTCTCCTTCACATTAAAATGCGATTGTAGCTCTGAGAGACACAGGCTGCCGGGATCAAGGTTCACCAAGAAGCAGGCAGAAACTCCATGGTACATCAACTCAATGCTAATTTGAGCCCATACTAGTTTATGGTTAAGTGCAAAGAGACTGCAATAAAAAATGAGGCCTGTTTCTAGGGTTCCATGATAATTTTGACAAGTTGCTCAAGGTACCCTGTTTTTAATTTTCTACACAGTTCTTAGATGAAAGGACAGGTGTGCCTGCTTGTTGCTTCTTTGCTCTGTAACAAGATGTTCCAAAGTACTTTGGAAGTATAGTCACCATTGTAATATGAAATATCTCACCCAATTTATCCTCAGCGACATTCCATAAACAGTAACAAGATCATGACGACATAGGTAAGGTAAATAGTCAAGCTGTTTTCCCCAAGGTAAGGGAGTCCAAAACTAGAGAGTATAGGTTTAAGGTGAGAGGGGAAAGATTTAAAAGGGACCTAAGGGATAACTTTTTCACACAGAGGTTGGTGAATGTATGAAATGAGCTGCCAGAGGAAGTGGTGGAGGCTGGTACAATTATGATATTTAAAAGGCATCTGGATGGGTATATGAATAGGAAAGGTTTAGAGAGATGTGGACCAAATGCTGGCCAATTGGACTAGATTAATTTAGGATATCTAATTGGCATGGATGAGTTGTACTGAAGGGTCTGTTTCCGGGCTGTACAGTTCTATGATTCTATGGTTCTATATTGACTAGGTAATCTTACCCAATGTTGCTTAAACATTGAGTGGAAACTTGGGAGAAATCCCTTAAATACCACAAAGAATGCGGATATTGAAGGTCTGAACCAAAAAGAGAAATTGCTGAAGAAACTCAGCAGGTCTGGCAACATCTGGAGAAGAAATCGAAGTTAACATTTTGACATCCAGTGACTCTTTATCAGAACTGATAGCAGACTGAAGAATGTGGTATTTATGCTGAAGCTAAGGTAAAATGGGGGTGTGTTGGGGGAGTAAAGAAGTCAGTGGATAGGTGGAGATGGAGCCCGGTGGGGGCATTGTGGTGGTGGGGGAGAGAGAGAGAGATGTGAAAGAGATGGGTAAACAAGGAGATGGGCCAGGTCAGAAGAAAAGCTGAAAAAGTGATAATAAGATCTAAGAGTGAGAAAATTGATGAGCTGTGCTGAATTTGACCCATATAATGTGATTGTAGGCTTAGGAGTATGTGGGAACGGGTGACTGTGCTAAAACTTATGTCATACCAGGATTGGGAGTTGGCTGGGTAAAACATGGAGGAATGCAATCAGGTTCTAAAGTTAGTGAATTCAGTGTTGAGTCCCAGAGGATGCAGGATCCCCAAATGGAAAATGAGATGCTGTTCTTTGAGCTTGCGCTGAGGCTCACTGGAACAATGCAGCAGGCCTGAGACAGAGATGTTGGCCAGGGAATATGGTGGCGTGTTCAAGTGGCATGCAACTGGGAGCTCAGGGTCATTTTTGTGAACAAAGTGGTCACCAGCCTGTAATTCTTCTGCAAAATGTAGAAGACACTACATTGTGAACACAATTTTAACACTGTTAGAACCTGTCAAGAGTGTAGTACTGGAAAAGCCCACAGGTCAGGCAGCATCCGAGGAACAGGAGAATCGATGTTTTGGGCAAAAGCTTTTCATCAGGCTTTCCTTTCGACTCCGACCTCCAGCATCTGCAGTCCTCACTTTCTCCCACTATTAGAACCCTGTTCACAATATGGTTTCCTCTACACTGGGGAGACAAACACAGTGTTCCAATGAGCCTCAGCGCAAACTCCAAGAACACCATCTCATTTTTCACTTGGAGACCCTACAACCCCCAGAACCCGACATGGGATTCAATAAGTTTACAGGAAGGTTCTGAGGAAAGATCGTTGAACCCAATACCTTAACTCTGATTTCTCTTCACAGACACTGCCACACCTGCTGTGCTTTTCCAGCAACTTCTGTTTTTGTTTCTGATTCACAGTGTTCGCAGTTCTTTATGTTTCAATAACTTTAGAGGTTGATTTCACCTTCCATTTTTTTTAGCTGGTCCATCTGTTGTGGTAATTGTTTTTACCCCAGTCACCCATTCTCATGTACTCATCGTCCCATTATCAGTACAGCTAACCCATTTCACAATGTTAGCTCTTATTATCGCTTAATCAGCTTTTCTTCTGTCCTGGCCAGCTAATCATGATCTCCTTGTTTACCTATCCTTTTTTATTTTTCTCTCTCTCTCTCTCTCTGGGCTTTATCTCCACCTAACTGTTCATCTCTCCCCTTCCACCTCCAGTCCCACCAACTTCTCCACTTTGGTTTGAGCATAATTAGTACGTTTTCCTTGTTACTAATAGTTCAGATGAAGATTCACCAGACTCAAAACATTAGCTCGACTTTCTTATCACAGATGCTGGCAGACCTGCTGAGTTTCTCCAGTAATTTCTTTTTTTTTTGATGGGAGAACTCCTCTTTCTTCACTAAATCTTTGATTTCTACCAGAGAGGATGGAAGAGACCTCAATTGGGTATCTTGTCCTGTGAAAGAGGTTACTTCTGGCAGTGTAGCACTTGCTCAGTCTTACACTGAAGCAGAAGAGAAGCCTGGATTATGCATTGTAACTGGCTGGCATGTGGCTCAGTGGTTAGCACTGCTGCCTCACAGTGCCAGGGATCTGGGCTCAATTCCATCCTCTGGTGGCTGTGTGGAGTTTGCACATTTTACCCGCGTCTGTGTGGTTTTCATCCCACAGTCCAAAGGTGTGCAGATTAAGTGGATTGGCCATGGGGCAATGCAGGGTTACAGGGATAGAGAAGGGCTGAGTCTGCATGGAATGCTTTGTTGAGGGTCAGTATTTACTCAATGGGCCAAATGGCCTGCTTCTACTCTGTAGGGATCCTGTGATTCTAAGAAGTGGAATTTGAAGTATCAGTTTCTGAATGTTTGATGAAACTTTGACCTATTTGAGATGCTCTGTCAGTCAGATATGTGCCAAAGTGTTGTTTCGCAACAGATATTTTAGGAATATAGTATCAGCATATGAGATTATGTTAATAACAATGAATGCTGATTGGCAAGGCATCGGACCTTGTTGCAAAATCTTCTAATACAACACGTACTGTCATGCAGGAAGCCATCTCCCCAGGTATTTCACAGCACTTTTACAAATGATCCAATACTTTTTCTCAGAGTATTGAGCTGCCAAGAAAGGCAGACAGAAATTCTGCCACATAATCAGCACAATAACCAAAGAATGAGGTCTGAGAATCTGAATGCTGTAAAGACATTGAAGAAAGGTAAAGAATATTGAGGTTGAGTGAATATATCAGTACTTTTAATCGAGGCACTCACACACAAGGGAGGATGGGTCTGCATTGTGATAAAAAGCACACTCTGTGACCAGAGGAATATGTGGGACAAATACTCTTGACCGGAGAGTACTCTGTTTCCATGGCACCACTCATTTATGTTCTGCAGTGATGATTCATACGCACGTTAAATGCCACTTGGATGCAGTTAAATTGGCTGAAATCAAGGGGAAGGGAGCTTTCAGTAAAGGGATGGAGTGGAACTGTAAATCGTGGGTGACTTAAAGAATGATTTTTCTTCTCAGGGTCATTGTAGGGCTGAAATTCCTCTGTAAATTATAGGCAAGACATTCACAGAAATTGTGCAGATGGGAGATAAAGATTCCTTTTGGCTCTGGTTTGTTGATAACATTGTGAACACGGGAAGAAGGTTTCCTCCCATCACTAGCTTGAGACAAACTATTCCTATGGAGGAGAAAGTGAGGTCTGCAGATGCTGGGGATCAAAGTTGAAACTTTATTGCTGGAACAGCACAGCAGGTCAGGCAGCATCCAGGGAACAGGAGATTCGACGTTTCGGGCCCTTTCCTGAAGAAGGGCCTGTGCCCGAAACGTCGAATCTCCTGTTCCCTGGATGCTGCCTGACCTGCTGTGCTGTTCCAGCAATAAAGTTTCAACAAACTATTCCTATGGTCACTACCTGGAAATAAGTTCAAAATCGCTTAGCAGTGAAATTTGTCTTGAACAATAGCATAATTAAAATCTGCAGCAATGTTTCCCTTCTGCCCACTTTTATGAACTCACAAGAAATGGTCAACAGGAAAAGGGGCCACTGATCCTTTCAGTTTGTTCTCAAAAATGCATCACAGAACAAAGACTCCCATCACACCTTACGGAGTCATAGAGCCATAGAGATTTATAGCACCTTCAGTTCAACTCGTCCATGCCGACCAAATATCCTAAATTAATTTAGTCCCATTTGCCTCCACCACTTCCTCTGGCAGCTCATTCCATATACGCACCACCATCTGCATGAAACGTTGTCCAAAAGGTCCCTTTTAAATCTTTCCCCTCTCAACTTAAACTTGCACCCTCTAGTTTTGGCCTTTTCTACCCTTGGGAAAAGACCTTGTCAATTTACCCCAAACATGCCCCTCATGATTTTGTAAACTTCTATAAGGTCACCCCTCAGCCTCCCATGCTCCTGGGAAAATATCATCGTGCTGTTCAGCCTCTCCCTAGTTCAATCCTCAACTCTGGCAACATGCTTATAAATCTTTTCTGAACCCGTTCAAGTTTCACATAATCTCTCCTATAGCAGGGAGACCAGAATTGCATGCAGTGTTCCAAAAGTGGCCTAACCAATGTCCTGTACAGATGCAATATGACCTCTCAACTCCTATACTCAATGCAACGAACAATAAACGCAAGTATACCAAATGCCCTCTTCACTGCCCTGTCTATCTGTGACTCCACCTTCAAGGAACTATGAACCTGCACTCCAAGGTCTCTTTGTTCAACAACACACCATAGAACCTAAGTGTATAAGTCCTGCCCTGACTTGCCTTATCAAAATGCAGCACCTCATACTTATCTAAATTAAACTCCATCTGCCACACCTCAGCCAGTTTGCCCACATGTTGATGAAAAGGTAACTCTCATAGAAACTAAAGTTTGTTACCCATTCTCCGTTGCATCATTTTACATTCATGTTAGATTTGTAGCCCACTTCTTTTTATGAAGTGTCAGGAATGCAGATGAAACACTGACCAGAGCAACTTTCCAGCGTGTATTTGCATTGTGTGCACCACACACTAGTGCCTGAAGAATGGTCATCCCTGTTGCTGGTCCATTTGAAATTCAGCATTAGTGAGCATTGGAAAAACATGAAAAAACTGGCTTTGCTGAAGTAACAAACAATCATCGTCCACATGACCCATGCAAGCACAATGTACACAATTGAAGGGGTTTATCGGCTCCCAATGATTTCATTATGTACTAAGATAAACAAATTCTTAACTCCTCAGAACATTACCTGCCCAGGAAGAAGGCTTGTTAGTGCTCAAGTGCGGACGAAGATCTCATGCCATCAAACCTGAGCTCCTGGTCAGTTAATTTGCTGAGGACATGGCGGAATTTCTGGTGAGATGTTGGTACAGGAAACAACCCCTCCAGCTTTCTGACCTTGTGGAATGGGTCCAGTTTTCATGTCCAATCAATGGGTATTCATGGCATCAAGGGGGCAATACAGAAAACAATTGCTTGTGTAGCATTACCATTGCGGCACTAATAAACCCCAGCCCCCGCACTTAAAAGACTGCAAAGACTAAAATGGAAGCAGAATGCAGTTGTCTTTGGACAAACTACAGGTCCACTGCTGTGACAAAGTCAGAGGATGGGAGAGCCCCTACCTCTGGATCCTCTCATACAGTCATAGAGACGTCCAGCTCCAAAACACGCCCTTCGATCCAACCTGTCCATGCCATCAGATATCCTAAATTAATCCAGTCCCATTTGCCAGTATTTGGCCCATATCCCTCTAAACCCTTCCTAATCATGTACCTCTCCTTCCATCACAATCTGTAAGACTCTTGCCCCTGCTATGTCAGGTCCACCACCCATGTCAGCAGACAGTCATAGAAAGCAATGGTAACTAAGGATGGCATGAAGGAAAGGTAATGTAAGAATGCCAATAGGAAACATTAATCCTTCCTCTCTGTTACTATTTAGTTACAATGGATTGTGAGAGGGTGGCCAGTGATTAATGGTGCCCCAACAGGGACCAAAGTTAGGAAAATCTATCACATCATTACCATTTACTGGTTAGATTCCGTACTGTGGTCCCTATTGACAATACTTCTGTCTCATTGTGACTGATTTACGATGAGATGGAACAGGAAATTCTAAGCCCATGTCTGCTTAATAACTTCACTCCGCACAAATAAAAGCAAGAGTCTGTTCAGTAAGAAATGTCTCTCAATTAAGTATCTAGTTACTGTCTTTCATGCAATGTACAATCATACACTTCTGACACTGTTGGCAAAGGTCATTTCTGAATAATGTCAAGTGTAGTCACTATTTACATTATCTGTGAGGGGAATGTGAACTCTGCTGCATTGACAATCCAAAATAACCTGCAGGTACTGCTTCATTCTGGATCCCAATGTATGATCAACCCCAATTCAACAGACCAAGGATAAAATGTTTGCTTTGAAAGAAAAGACAGCTGCTTTGAATAGTTTAAAGAAATAATGATTACTTGAAAGAAAATCACTGGCATTTCAAGGTTTGGCTAATGGACAAATTACTCACAAACAACATTATCTCAAATCTTCTCAGCAAAGACCGTAATTCAGGTCCTTGAAAATTACTGGGCAGTGATTCCAAGCATGATCAATGAGTGATACTTAAATATTTTACATAACAATTACAACAGCGTGCTTCATTTTTCGATATTATAAATTCCCACGATGGAATCGAAAGGGGAAAGTTTTTGTGGTTGCAAGTCGCGACACTTCAGAACATTGAAGCACAGTGAAGATAAACATATTCATGCACACACATTTTGATTATCCTTACGAAAATTTGCTGTGGGGCACAATGGCTATGCATAACTGAAAAATAATAATAAGAGAATTACTTCAGAAATATCACAACCCATATCAGCGTGGAGCAGCATCACTATTCACAGTCAAATTAAATAAAGAGAGATTCATTCTCCCGTTATTCTGGCATGAAATGTGGATAGATCTAGCAAGGCCAGAACCAGTTGGCTGTCAACTGAGTGGCTCTCAAGGCCCAAGAGTAAGAATGACAGGTTTTCTCACCTAAAGGACAAGAATGACCTTGAAGGACTTTTGCAACAATGAACACCCTTTTAACTGTAGATTTTATCAAAACCAAATATCACAACAGGATTTGAACCTGAATCCCCAGAACATTATAGGACTCTATATCACAAGCCTAGTAACATTGCCACCACTTCTGTCCTCTGGAGACAGCTCCCATATCAAATGTTGAGGAGTTTTTCTTAAGATTAGATTCCCTACAGTGTGGAAACAGGCCCTCCGGCCCAACAAATCCACACCGACCCTCCGAAGAGTAACCCACCCAGACCCTCTGACTACTGCAGCTAACACTATGGGCAATTTAGCATGGCCAATTCACCTGACCGGCACATCTTTGGACTGTGGGAGGAAACCGATGCAGACACGGGGAGAATGTGCAAGCTCCACACAGACAGGTGCCTGAGGCCAGAATCAAACCTGGGACCCTGGCACTGTAAGGCAGCAGTGCTAACCACAGAGCCACCGTGCTGCCCCTAGTGGGCTAGTGGGAGAAAATGGAAATGAGGAGTTTTGGGAGCTGACCAACCCTGAGTAGATACTTGAGTATTAGACATTTGACCATTCCAAAAACCATGCTGTTTTCCTCTACTCTGAGATAGAATCCCTACAGTGTGGACAAAGGCCATTCAGCCCAACAAGTCCACACCGATCCTCCAAAGAGTAACCCACCCAGACCCATTCCTGTCCCCTATTATCCTACATTTACCCCTGACTAATGCACCTAACCTTCACAGCCCTGAACACTATGGACAATTTAGCATGGTCAATTCACCTAACCTGCACACCTTTGGACTGTGGGGGGAAACTGGAGCACCTGTAGGAAGCCCATGCAGACACAGGGTGAGTGTATAAATTCCAATAGACAGTCACCCGAGGCTTGAATTGAACCCGGGTCCCTGGCGCTGTGAGGCAGCAGTGCTAACCACTGAGCCACCATCCCGCCCCCAGGCTGAAGTGACCTGTAGTTCATAGCTGGCTCAACCTAGCATCAGAATGGGGGAGACTGTTCCAAAAGTGCCATGCTATGCTGTGAAGGCTCCATCCAATGCTGCAGCTCTGCCGTGTCCCACAGTCATAGGTTCAGTGCTGACAGAAAAAAAACATTCTACAAGGAAGGATGAGGGAAAGATGACCAAGACTCTAGACCTCCCTGGATCTCAACTGAGGTTAGCAATCTAATTGGGCCACTCCAACTCAGTCAATGGCTATTCCTAAAGCTTCAACTTCCTATTCATGTGGAACTGCCTTACAAACATCTGCCATTTTAAAGATTTTGCAAAACAGAAGAAAAGAGACATTTCAGGTAACTTGCTTAATGGGAGTGTACATTGACTAACCCTCTCACCTCTCCACTTGTCCTTCGCCTTCTTGCTTGCTGCTCCTTCAGACACAGTGAGCCCAGGTACTGAGCCAAGACAATCTCTCATTTAGAATTTCACCACTCTACAACAGTCCCTTCAGCCCACCATGTCAGTGTCAGTCCACCGGAAGATCAATTTGTTCCTTACTATGACTTTTTTTTCGAAACTGTTTAAAGATCCCTTTTGTCAAATATCTACTCTGCCTCTTTTTAAGATGGATTCTCTTCTGTTACTATTTCCGGGGGGGCCATTTCAGATCCAATCAATCTGCTGTGTGGAACATAGTCTCTTACCCATTGCTTTACTTTGGTAATAATAATGTTGTAAATGTGCCTCAAGTTACCAACTTACAATCAGTGGAAATAGACTTTAGCTCATCAAAATCCCATATAATTTAAAATACCACTATCAAGTCACCGTGCAATTTTCTTTGTTCTAATGAAAAGACCATTTTACTTATCTTATTGTTAGCCCGAGAGGAATCAGAATACATGCTCTCAACCAGAGAATAATCTGTTTCCATGGCATCCCTGTCCTTTCTGGGAACAAGTGATTAATTAAAAAATAATTATGATGCCACTTGGATGTAGTGATGTAAAAAACTGAATTCTCTTGATGCACATTCGCTGGGAACATCTTTCGAAGGCATTTTCAACATGAAGATAAGTGCCTCCATTAAAATAGAACAAATGCGCTGTCTTCAATGAAAGACTTACTGCTTGCTGGAGCACGGATTTAGTTTATCACAAAGAAGTGGCTGTGACAACAGAGCACCCATTATCATTAAGAAAGCAACCCTTTATCACAGATCATGAAATACCCAAACCTCTCCAGTGGAACGTGGTCTCATTTATGTAACTTGAACTGTTTGCAATCCTTCCGAATAATGACATTTAAGTGAGGAGAAATTACTTGTTTGAAAATGATTGGTGCACATATGCATGGATCCATCTTCGAATGCAGTGGGGTAGTGAGATAATGATATCACTGGGCTCTTGCAGCACAATGGTAATGTCCCTACCTCTGAGCTAGGATCCCTGGGTTCCAGTCCCAGAGGTGTGGAATAACACACGCGTGATTAGAAACTATCTATAGTATTATTACTTACAGGTGCTCTTTATTATCTGGGTTCCAGTCCCAGAGGTGTGGAATAACACACGCTCGATTAGAAACTATCTATAGTATTATTACTTACAGGTGCTCTTTATTTCAATGAATGGAAGAATTTCAATATGCTTTGAGGGTGCAATTTATCTCAGTTGGTTGGTTCATGCTGCAAGTGACACCAATAGCATGGGTTCAATTCCTGTATGAGCAGAGGTTACAATGAAGCACTGTCCTTCCCAACCTCTCCTCATGACTGAGGTGTGGTTACGCTTAGGTTAAACTTCCATCAGTCATCTCTGTCTAATACGAGAGCAGTCCTTTAGTCCAGCAGGACTTTCTTGACTTTACCTTTACAATTTAGCAACATAGCCTTAATTAGGATCTGATTAATTAGCGGAACAATTTAGCCAGGCATTAAGCTAGGGGCTGAAGATCAAGGAGGAGGTGAGGACTGCAGATGCTGGAGATAAGAGTCAGAAAGTTTATTTTATAAAATATGGCAGCCCTTCTTGAATTACATAAATACAGATATTTCGGCTATCCTAACAAGGGCTTTTATTTAATTGAGATTACAAACCTGGCTGGTCCGGGGCACCTCGGGGGAGGAATCCCGCACGAATACGGGTTTTATTACATCTGATGCTAACACATTCTGAGCATGTAAGAGACTTAAATATATACTCTGGTTAGTTGTAGGTTAGATTAGTAGATAGTTGAGTTTTGTTTGATTTTTTTTTCCTTATTTTCGGTTTTTTTTTGTTTTGTTTTTTTTTGTTAAATTTTGGCTATTGTATATTGGAGCTAATTGTATATCAATGTTTATATCTGAGAGTTTTGTTTATTTTTGTAAACTTGTAAAAATGTTAAATTTCTAATAAAAATATCTATTAAAAAAGAGTCAGAAAGTATGATGCTGGAAAAGCACAGCAGGTCAGGCTGCATCCAAGGAGAAGGAGAGTCGACATTTCGGGATTAAGCCACATTCCTGATGAAGGGCTTATGCCCGAAATGTAGACTCACCTGCTTCTCGAACACTGCCTGACCTGCTGTGCTTTTCCAGCACCATACTTTTCGATGATTAAGATCAAGCAAAGACTGAGCTAATGAACAACACTGGATGTAAATGCTGACAGCACAGAGTCACTAGCCCTACCCAAACTCAACTCTCAGTGTTGGCGCCAAGTGTCACACTGTCAGACAAAACATAGGGAAGGAATGTGCGCGTGACACCAACTGGACCAACATCAGCCGCTGCCTTGAGAACAGTCAGATCAGAAGGATTCCAAGCTACAGCCCAACTGAGAATCCGATCTACAGGATGGCAAAGACTCTGTGGCAGAGCTGGGAGTCATAACGATACTGAGGGAAGAGATCTTCACACAAATCCAAATTGCATGGAGGATATTGATGTCTTGACAAGAATGAAAGCAGAATAAAAAGGCAACTTTAATAGAATTGAGCGATACCTTTTCCATTCAGTGTTGACTTCCATTTGGTGCAGTTGCAATGTGTCAGGTTGTGAACTATCAAAACTTGTGATGTCCACCAGATGCTGTTGCAATTCACTCAGATTGTTCCTCAGGATGGAAAGTGGCAGCTCAGAGAAACATGATCATAGAGTCACCCAGAATGGAAACAGACCCTTTGGTCCAACTAGTCCATGCCAACCACATTCCCAAACTAAACTAGTCCCACCTGCCTGCTTTTGACCCATATCCCTCCAAACCTTTCCTATTCATGTACAGTACTTATCCAAAAGTCTTATAAATGTCTTCCTCAGGACATTCATTCAACATATGAATGACCCTCTGTGTAAAATAGTTGCCCCTCATGTCCCCTTTAAATCTCTCTCATCTCACCTTAAAGATCTGCCCCTCGTTTTGAACTCCCCCACCTTAGGGAAATTACCGTTGTTGTTCACCTTATATATGCCCCTCATGACTTTATAAACCGCTAAAAGGTCATCTCTCAATCTCTGATGCTGTGAAAAAAGACCCAGCCTATCTCTTCTGACCTGTATAAGAAGGACAGACTGCATCTGAATTGGAAGGGGACTGATATACTGCAAGGGAGATTTTCTAGAGCTGCTCGGGAGGATTTAAACTAGTAAGGGAGCATGGGGAGGTGGTGGCGGGGATAAGTGCGAGTGGAGAGGAGGAGAGGTGGAGGTGGTGGGACTCAGGGAGATTGTGAGGAATGAAATCAATTTGAGATTGGTACAGCTGGGAAAAGGAGCAAGTCATATAGTCAGGGCAGGCAGGAACAAAGCAGAGAACAATATAGGACTGATAAATTAAACTGCATTTATTTCAATGCAAGAGGCCTAACAAGGAAGGCAGATGAACTCAGGGCATGGTTAGGAACATGGGACTGAGATATCATAGCAATTACAAAGACATGGCTCAAGGATGGACAGCACTGGCAGCTTGATGTTCCAGGATACAAATGCTACAGGAAGGATAGAAGAGGGGACAAGAGAGGAAGGGGAGTGGCGTTTTTGATAAGGGATAGCTTTACAGCTGTGCTGAGGGAGGATATTCCTGGGAATACATCCAGGTAAGTTGTTTGGGTGGAACTGAGAAATAAGAAAGGGATGATCACCTTATTGGAATTGTATTATTGACCTCCTAATAGTCAGGGAAATTGAGACAAAAACTTGTGAGGAGATCTCAGCTATCTGTTAGAATAATAGGGTGGTAATGATCAGGGATTTTAATTTCCATAGACTGGGACTGCCATTATGTTAATGATATGGATGGAGAGGAATTTGATAAGTGTGTACAAGAAAATTTTTTGATTCAGGTTGTGGATGTACCAACAAGAGAAATAAGCCAGGGAAGGTGACCGAGGTGCCAGTGGGGGAGCACTTTGGGGCCAGCGACCATAATTCTATTAATTTTAAAATAGTGATGGAAAAGGATAGACCAGATCTAACAGTTGAAGCTCTAAATTGGAGGAAGGCCAATTTTGACGGTATTAGGCAAGAACTTGATTGGAGGCAGATGTTTACAGATAAAGGGAAGCTGGAACATGGGAAGCCTTCAAAAATGAGATAATGAGAGTCCAAAGACAACACATTAGTGTGAAAGGCAAGGCTGGTAGGTGTAGGGAATGCTGGATGACTAGAGAAAATGAAGTTTTTGATCAGAAAAAGAAGGAAGCATATGTCAGGTATAGACAGCAAAGAGTGAGTGAATCCTTAGAAGAGTATAAAGACAGTAGGAGCATACTTATGAGGGAAATCAGGAGGGCAAAAATGGGACATGAGATACCTTTGGCAAATAGAGTTAAGGAGAATCCAAAGGGAATTTATAAATACATTAAGGACAAAAGGGTAACCAGGGAGAGAATAGGGCCCCTCAAAGATCAGCAAGGCAGCCTATTTGTGGAGCTGCAGGTGATGGGGGAGATACCAAATGAGTATTTTACATCAGTGTTTACTGTGGAGAAGGATATGGAAGATTCAGAATGTGGGGGAATAGGTGGTGACATCTTGAAAAATGTTTATATTACAGAGGATGAGGTGCTGGATGTCTTAAAACACATAAAGGTGGATAAATCCCTCAGACCTGATCAACTGTACCCTAGACCTCTGTGGGATGCTAGGGGGGTGATTGCTCGGCCCTTTGCTGAAATATTTGGATCACTGATAGTTACGGGTGAGGTGCCAGAAGATTGGAGGTTGGCTAACATGGTACCACTATTTAAGAAAGATGGTAAGGACAAGCCAGGGAACTACAGACCAGTAAACAAGTTGTTGGAGGGATTCCTGAGGGACAGGATTTACATGTATTTTGATAGGCAAGGACTCATTAGGGATAGTCAACATGGCTTTGTGCATGGGAAATCATGTCTCACAAACTTGATTGAGTTTTTGAAGAAGTAATGAAGAGAATTGATGAGGGCAGAGTGGTGGACATGATCTATATGGACTTCAAGTAAGGTGCTTGACAAGGTTCCTCATGGGAGACTGGTTAGCAAGGTTTGATATCATGGAATACAGGGAGAATTAGCCAATTGGATACAGAACTAGGCTTGAGGGTAGAAGACAGAGGATGATGATGGAGGGTTGCTTTTCAAAGTGGAGGCTTGTGACCAGTGGAGTGCCACAAGGGTTGATGCTGAGTCCACTGCTTTTCATCATTTCTATAAATGATTTGGATGTGAACATAGGAGCCGTGGTTAGTAAATTTGCAGATGACACCAAAATTGCAGGTGCAGTAGACAGCGAAGATTACCTCGGAGTACAATGGGATCTTGATCTGATGGGCCAATGGGCCAAGAAGTGGCAGATGGAGTTTAATTTACATAAAAGCGAGGTGCTACATTTTGGAAAGGCAAATCAGGGCAGGACTTATACACTTAATGATAAGGTCCTAGGGAACGTTGCTGAACAAAGAGACCTTGGAGTGCAGGTTCAAAAGTGGAGTCACAGGTAGAAAGGATAGTGAAGAGGGTACTTAATTACCTTGGAGTACAATGGGATCTTGCTCAGATGGGCCAAGGGGCTGAGAAGTGGTAGCTGGAGTTTAATTTGAATAAATGTGAGCTGCTGCATTTTGGGAAAGCAACTCTTCGCAGGACTTACACACTTAATGGTAAGGTCCTAGGGAGTGTGGCTGAACAAAGAAACTGTGCAGTGCAGGTTCATTGCTCCTTGAAAGTACAGGACATTGGTTAGGCCACTGTTGGAATATTGCGTGTAATTCTGGTCTCCCTCCTACAGGAAGGATGTTGTGAAACTTGAAAAGGCTCAGAAAATATTTACAAGAACATTGCCAGGGTTGGAGGATTTGAACTATTGGGAGAGGTTGAATAGGCTGGGGCTGTTTTCCCTGGAGGCTCAGAGGCTGAGGGGTGACATTATAAAGGTTTATAAAGGGCATGGATAGGGTAAATTCTCCCTGGGGTGGGAGAATCCATAGCTAGAGGACATAGGTTTAGGGTGAGAGGGGAAATATTTAAAAGGGACCTAAGGGGTAATGTTTTCTCGCAAAAGATGGTGCGTGTATGGAATGAGCTGCAAGTGGAAGTGATGGAGGCTGGCACAATTACAACATTTAAAAAGCATCTAGATGGGTATATACTGGGAAGGCTTTAGAGGGATATGGGCCAAATGCTGGCAAATGTGACAAGATTAATTTAGGATATCTGGTCAGCATGAACGAGTTGGACCGAAGTGTCTGTTTCCATGCTATATACCTCAGTAACTCTATAACTCTATACAGCCTACCCGTATAACTTCGAACCTCCATTCTCAGAGATTGGAGATTGTCATAAATAGAACGAAGGCCAGGTGGACCTCAATGACTACGAGATCCCTGATTGGGTTTGGTCACCTGGGCCAATCAGGGAGCCCTGGCTGACAGATTACAAACAGGAGATTTATAAGCACACACTGTTAGGTGGTAGTGTGGGGGAAAATTAAAAAAAAAGAAAAAATGAGTGTCAGAGGTTCTGTTAAAAAAAATATAAACAGAATCTCCTCAGTTTAGGGGACTGACTGTACTGGCTGGGCCACAGTCAGTGTGTGACTGCTCCTGTTGATTTCTGTTTGTTTTTGGAGGAAATCTGAATCCTGAACTGGCTGAATTATGTAGCCAGGTTGTTAACTGTTATTCCTTTTTTAGTGAGTACTGACTTCTAAACTGCCTGATCCACACAGTCAATGCGTTTCAGGAGTAATTCAGATCTCATGAGGGAAATGTTGTTTCACTGGCTGGTTACAGCCCGTGTTTCACTCTTTTCTGTTTGTTTTGTGAAAAGGACAATGTTAATTTTGTGGAAGGACTCAACCCTAGGACTCTAGTTTTCTTTGGGTTTTTTGTGTGTGTCTTCACTGTTTTTTTGGTGTTTGAACTGAGGCCTTGTGAGAAAACAACTCTCTAGGTGAGCTGTTCTTGTGGATAGGCCTGGCCTCGGACTAGGCCTCTGTAAAGACTGAACACCTGTGTGTGTGCTGAGAGGTGAGCACTTTCTGTATCCTGGAGTTTGGGAGTTGACCCTGCCTTCGGGAGTGGACCAAACCCCTGTGAGGTAACTGCACCTTACAATGTACTGTGTTCCTGTGAGTGGGCCTGTATGTCTCTGGATGGGCCAGTCTCTATGGAGACTGAACACCAGTGTGTGTGCTGTGGAATGTGCATTTGCTGCCTTTAGGATTGGACTCTACCCTCAGTTGTGGACTGTTTCTGGCAATGGATTCTGCAAATTGGAATGGACTCTATTTCTGACAATGCACTTTGTATACTGGGAGTGGACTCTGTTCCTGGGAATGGACTGGGACTCTGTTTGTTGATAATTGACTCAGCCTTGTTGCTTATTGGGTTTATCATCTACACTGTCTTGTGTGTCCCTGGGGGGGCGAGAACCAGATGGTACGTAGGGACAGACCAAGAGCCGGAATGCAGGTAGGCTGACCTCACCCTTGGGCAGGTACTGGGGCAGGCTGTCCTAGAGGTGGCCGGATGGTGCAAAGGACGGTTAGGGAAGCGGGAAAGTGGGTAGGCAGTTCTGATCGCTATTGTCCTGGGGGTTTGGGGAAACAGTACGGGCTGTCCTTGAGGTGGCCGGAAGGTGTGTCAGGGCGGACTGAGAGCCGGAAGGGGCATATGGTGGACTGAGAGTCTAAAGAGGCATAGGGTGGGCTGCCTTAGAGTGGCCGGAAGGTGGGAGGGAGGGGAGGCTTGCTGGGTTACTGGGGGCGGCGTGTCTGTATTCTATGCAATGTTTTCTATCCAATTGGACTGTCTTGAATGTATTTGTTACTGTTACTGTTTTAAGATAACTGAAAGTGCCATTTGAGGTTTATCCTCATTTCCCTGAAAACTGGTTGAACGGTAGAGTTTGGGGTCTGGCTTTGACACTCCTCTCCCTTGTAAAATTGTTTTCTCTGTATATAGCTGTTAATGTGAATTGTTTGTAAATTGTACTGTTTAATAACATTTAAAAAGGGAGATTCAGGGAGTCTCCTCATTCTGAAGACTGGCTCTGAACTGGGTGGTCAGAGCCCATGTAAATAAAGGGTGACTTGGTGACTGAATACTGGCCTCTGGCAGTTAGTTCAGAGATGATGCCAAATAAGGCTAGTATTGATGTTGGAGCAGAATGGTAGTGTGACTGAACTGGTACTCCTGAGGCCTGTTCTAATAATCCAGGAAATGTGAATCTGAATCATGGCATATTGGTCTTAATATAGGAGTAGATACAAAGGTGTCAAATTGATGTAAAAATTGTACCTCCTAGGTCTACAGGAGGCCTTTTGGTGTGGTGGCCGCATATCTATTTCTAGGCAAGAAGATCTTATTTCGAGTCCCAAGTTGGCTGTGATGGATACGTTTGTAAAGTATTTAAACTGTTTCATTATCGGTCTGTAGTTCTTGCACTGCACCTGATGGCGCACACGAAGGATGAGAGAGTTTCTCAGGACAGTCACCTTGGAAAACTGCTGCAGGACTTTGCTCAAAAGTGTGGACCCATCCAATGGAAGTCATGGCCTAATGCTCAGACAGGACTAGGTAACTCCAGTCCTGCGTCACCATTGGTCAATCTGTCACTGCCCTTTGAAAATTGCCTGAACTAAGACCCGGCCCACTCCTGACATTTATCCTATCATAGTTAATCACAGGTAACCACGGTAGAGAATAAAAAAAGGAATAAAATATTATAATCAGAGTAATTAGAAAATGATTTGCTAAACCTTTTCATCTGTGGACCAATTAAAACATTCCATGATTTATCAGTTCTAGCCCATTCAATTTGGCTTGCCATCACTAAAAACAAATTAAAATTAATAGGATCTTATGGAAGCAATGAACATTTTGCTGCTTTTTTTACTACTAAATGTAACATATTTACGAACATTGCTTTGTAAACTTAATTATCATCAATAAATTATTCATTGATGAAATAAGCAAGAATATGAACATTTTTGTGTTATAAACAGAAATACTACAAGAGAACACAGTTATAAGCAGCATGGTGGCTCAGTGGTTAGCCTGCTACCTCAATGTGCCAGGGACCCAGGTTCAATTTCAGCCTCAGTCTATGTGGAGTTTGCACCTTCTCCCCGTGTCTGATTAAGTTTCTCCGAGATGCTGTAGTTTCCTCCCACAGTCTAAAGGTTTGCAGCTTAGGTGGATTGGCCATACTAGATTGTTCCCTAGTGTCCAGAGATGTGGCAGGCTAGGAAGATTAACCTTGGGCAATGCAGAATTGCAGAGATAGTCTGGGGGTGAGGGTCAGGGCAGATCTGAGAGGCTAAATGGCCTCTTTCTGCACCAGAGAGATTCAAAACACATTAATTTAAAATATTTTAGCACTTGTTATCAAACCAGCCCAATCTTCTGCTAAGAAATGACTAATTTTACATCTCTATGAACCACACAAAATGGAAAGGAAGATAAACCTTCATTCTTAAACTACATTGTTGTTGATTGTGATTGTGATGACTTGTACCACACACATGGGAACTGATCTGTTTGTGTGACATTTAGAGAGTGGCGGGTTGAGGGATGCAACCTGATCTCCCATACGGTCTCAGCTATGGTGCTCCATTTTGGATCAACCTGGAGGACCCTTGCGGATCACTGGAAAGGCGGACTTTGTAACAAACTTTATTAGTGCGGCTTGCGAGTTTGGATATATGCCAGTAAGAAGCAGGTTGCACTGAGGTGAAGAGTACACAGTGTTAATGCCCAGTTGGTAGACACCCTTGCTTTATTCCATTATTTCACAATGAGTTTGCGCATCAGGAACCGCCACTGAAATTCTGAATCATAATCATAAGGAAAGGTAACCTGAAATAAGAGTGCCTGTGCTCCATACAGAACTCATTCTGTAACCACGCTTCTACGTCTCCAACACGTTTCCACAATGCAGTCCTCATAAAAGTTGACTCAGGATCAAGAACTTTATTCTAACTTCCAACCAGTTTAACAACAAACACATCTTTTTACTTTCAGCTTTAGCATTGTCCAAAGACGCAAATATGAAACCTGTTATAAGAGGTTTTAGAGGCTTTTCTTCGTATCCCATGCATTTTAAGCACACTCTAATAGGTCAGCAAAGAGTTATTGCTAAGATTCTGGCACCTTCTTTGAAATGCTCCATTGTCACCATGGCCTTCAGTGATAATTTGATTTTAGACAGCTGAAATCATTCCATCAATGTCAACAACGTAACTTGAAAGAGAATAGGTAAGTGGATGTGAGTCTCTAATGATGTGAATGAAATGCAGAAAAAAGCCCATACAACAGCCATATCCTGGGGAATAGAAAAGGAACACTCTGTAAAAGGATCTTTCAAGGTTTTGAATACAATACAATGTGCACTTGTTTGTTCCCCAGTTTTTGACAATGCCCATCAGCATTATGCAGTTAAAGGGGGCAGAAATGATGTACGATGCAGCAGAAATCTAACTTAAAGACAGATTTGGAATGTAATATTTCAAACTGTATTATCATTTTGAAAGTTAATACTTCAGGTGATTTTTGTTTCCTCAATTCATTGAAGCAACGCGTGATTAATGCTACCTTTCCGTCCTTTACATTGTTAGCATATTAGGCACTATTGGGTTGACAATGAAGAATAAAATTATACCTACATTGTTCCATAGAGAAAATAATTCCTCAGAGGCTTCATAGCCCTGACCTCCCAAGATGTAATTGAGGTCTTTTTTCTGATTGTTGCACTGTTCATCTGAAAACCTATCTGATTGTAATTGCTAATTACAATCCAATTTTCAACAGCAGTTTTCACAGAATCATGAAAGAAGGACATTAGTCCATCATATCTTCCATAGCTCTTCATAAAATGTATGCAATGAGCTCTCTTTCCCCATAGTCAAACAATATTTTTCCTTTCGAGTATTTTCTCAATTTCATTTTGAAAGTTACTGTTGCATCAGCTGCCGCCATCATTTCAGATGGTGCATTCCAGATCGTAACAGGAAGCTGAGTGGAGGCCACGCCCCTTCTGTATCAATGGTGCTGAGATGGAGATGGTCAACAGCGTCGCGTTCCTGGAATGATGATCACCAATAATCTGTCCTGGTCCATCCACGTCAATGTGAT
Organism: Chiloscyllium plagiosum; assembly: GCF_004010195.1. Lineage (NCBI taxonomy): Eukaryota > Metazoa > Chordata > Chondrichthyes > Orectolobiformes > Hemiscylliidae > Chiloscyllium > Chiloscyllium plagiosum. Next base: position 28,012,132 of record NC_057741.1, on the reverse strand, counting down.
GGTCAAGAAAGCATAGCAATATCTCTTCTTCTTCAGGAGACTAAGAAAATTCAGCATGTCCACAAGGACTCTTACCAGTTTTTATAGATGCACCGTGGAAAATATCTTATCTGGGTGTATCACAGCCTGGCTTGGCAACTGCTCCTTCCAAGACCACAACAAACTACAGTCGTGAACACAGCCCAGTCCATCATGCAAACCAGCCTTCCATCCATTGACTGCATCTATAATTCCCATTGCCTCTGGAAAGCAATCAACATAATCAAAGACCCCTTCCACCCTCTTCCATCAGGCAGAAGATATAAAAGTTTGAATGCATATATGAATAGATTCAAGAACAGCTGTTATCAGACTTTTGAATGGACTTCTCAAATGTTAATACTAATCTCTCTCTCTGCACCTTCTCTGCAGCTGTAACACTGTATTCTGCACTCTGGTTTGCTACCCCGATGCAGTTTGTATGGTACAATCCACCAGTATAGCTAGCAAAGCAACACTTCTCACGTATCTTGGTAAATGTGAGAACAATAAATAAAGCAATCAAAAAACATTTTTTATACAAAACATTTTCTTCAAGATGGCTAAGATGGTAATGCCTTGCCTTTGAGATAGGAGGCAATTTTGATCAAAGGACTTTACGCTGAAACACATTAACTCTTTTTCTCTCTCTGAAGATGCTGCCAGACCTGCTGTGCATTTCCAAGATTTTCTCTTTTTATTATGTTTCCAGCAACCACATTATCTTACCTTTTTTATGCTATATCTATGCTCAGTTGGTCCTTTCAAGTGGATGTGTACAATCTCATGAAGCTATTTCAAAGAAAGACAAGGATGCTAGCCATTGCATCTTAATCAATATTTATCCCTCAGTCGCCATCATGGAAATAAAGGTCTGAAAGTTTAGAGATGATCATTTTCATGTCTTAGCCAAAATAGTGCTGTAACGTTATGGGAAAACCCAGCTCAGATTTCGTTGGGACTTGGAGGAGGAAGTGAAGCTGATTACACTTTGCACATCTATGGTTTACAGACTCAGTTACACATGCAAAAGTGAAGCTACCAGTAAACAGGTCCAAACTTCATTACTGGAATGTCCACAATATGAATCATATGCTTTAGATATTTGAGTGAAAGCTATGTAGAGGAGGAAAATACCCTTTTGGGGAGATAACATGTCCTTCTGAAAAGATAAAATGTCCTTCTGGAAGAGGTAAAGTGCCCCATTGAGAGAGTATCCTGTGAAATTATCAAGTCTTTTAATCTCATACTATTTTTGAAAAATGCTCCCATCTTGCAGTTCTATTTAACAGCTTCCAAAGTCTATTGTGATGATACCAAAGCTTTAGGAGATAGATTTTGCCCTGGTTATATTTTCTATGAAATGAAGTTGAGACAGAGGTGCTCTTGGTCTGTTCCAGGCCAATACAGTAAATGGCTTGTGAGGCCTTGGGTTTTTTTAAAGTTGGAACAATAGACATAGCATGAATGGGTGGGGTCAAGCTCCAACAGAACCAGGGTTTAGTTTAGCTTTCAGCAGTTGCTGGGGTTTTGAAGCTGGATATGGAAGGTGTTATTCCTCTCTCTGTTCCAGCCAATAACTGGAGTTCCCTCTGCTGCCAGAATTGCATGTGTGACAGAATTGCCTTTGCCAAGCTCCAAGTGGCTATAAAGAGATTAGCCTTCTTTAATGTGGGGCAGTGAATATAAATGTATGTTTCTTAAGAAATTAAGTACTAGTTTGAAATTATTGCTTCTATAAAGGATTAAATACTTGAAGTAGACTTCTTATTCTGAGGCTTCATGTGTTAGAACATTGTCCATGTGACAAATTACCCTATCAATGCCTTACAACATATTTAACATTGTTTTTTGATATATGTTTGGAGCAGGTACTGTCCTAAAAGGGTAACCTGTTAAAGCCTGAAAGGTGTAATAAATGTAGTCATCTTTCTACAGTCTTCTTACAGAATTGGCAATATCCATTGTTAGCATCCAATTTGGTGAACAGCGTCTTGTCAGTTATATTTGCCAGTCTGTGATCCAGTGAAGCCATTGATTGAATCTCATATTCTACATTATTTAATTGGGTTAGTTTCTTAGTGAACCGTTAGGTTTTGGTAAGAGGAAGTGAGGACTGCAGATGCTGGAGATCAGAGTCGAGAGTGTGATGCTGGAAAAGTGGAGCAGGAGAATCGACATTTCGGGCATTCCTGATGAAGGGGTCTTGCCTGAAATGTTAGGTTTTGATACTCTAACCATAGCTGAACCTCATTTTGTCAGCATAGTAACTGGTGAACTTGCTCCTTTTCTGAGCATACAATCCACTTCTTCTTTAACTTCATCCACCAATTCGGAGTGACATTTTCTTTGCTTTGTATAAGCACGGGTTTTGCATTATCCTTTTCCAGCAACCTGGTATTCTTTCTTCAATTTCCTAAACCTGTGAACATTCACTTACGTGTCTACTTCTGTGATCTAATTGGTGGATTAATTTCAATTTTGTACATGTTTTCCTACTTAAAGGCAGAACATTCTTCATTATGAATGACATAAAAAGAATCCATGATTTCTCTTCACTTAGAGCATAGAACATTACAGTGCAGTACAGGCCCTTCAGCTCTCAATGTTGCTCTGACCTGTGGAACCAATCTGAAGCCCACCTAACTTACACTATTCCATTTTCATCCATATGTTTATCCAATGACCATTTAAATGCCGTGAAGTTAGCGAGTCTACAACTGATGCAGGTAGTGTGATCCATGTCCCACTATACGCTGAATAATGAAACTAACTCTGACATCTGTCCTATATCTATCACAACTCAATTTAAAGCTATGTCCCCTCGAGCTAGCCATCGCTATCAGAGGAAAAAGGTTCTCACTGTCCACCCTATCTAACCCTCTGATTATCTTATATGTCTCAATTAAGTCATCTCTCAACCTTCTTCTCTCTAAAGAAAACAGCCTCAAATCCCTCAGTCTTTCCTCATAAGATCCATGCCAGGCAACATCCTGATAAATCTCCTCTGAGCCCTTTCCAAAGATTCCACATGCTTTCTATAATGTGGTGACCAGAACTGGACACAATACTCCAAGTGTGGTTGCACTAAAGTATGTACAGCTGCAACATGACCTCATGGTTCCAAAACTCAATCCCTCTACCAATGAAAGCTAAAACACTGTATGCCTTCTTAACAACCTGGATGGCAACTTTCAGGGATATATGTACATGGACACCAAGATCTCTCTGCTCATCTACACTACCAAGAATCTTACTGTTAGCCCAATACTCTTTATCCCTGTTGTTCCTCTCAAGGTAAATCACCTCACACTTTTCTGAATTAAACTCCATTTGCCACATCCCAGCCCAGCTCTTCAGCTTATCTATGTACCTCTGTAACCTACAACATCCTTCAGCACTGTCCACAACTCCACCGACCTTCGTGTTATCTGCAAATTTACTAACCCATCCTCCTACGCCCTCATCTAGATCATTTATAAAAACGACAAACAGCAGTGAATCCAAAATAGATCCAGTACCAAGTCAATGGTTGGAATAGACAGAGCAAGCCCGTATTCTAAAAATCCAAAAATCAATTTACTATATGGTCCCTAGATAAAGGATGTATCAGAAAGATGATTTATGGCATGGGCAGAGAATATTTATTGTGTCTTGTTTCAGAAGCTGAGTTAAAACAGAATGGCACTAGACACTCAATTATTCATCTTTTATTTACATTCAGTAATGAAGAAATCCTGTAAACTATAAAAAAGAGTTTACATTGTTTACTTCTATTCAAATTTATACCAATTACTAACCCTCTCTACATATGATTAAAGATTGCATAATATCCCTGTTCCCAGAGAAGGAACTGAGGTAAAGATCATGGGACAGACAGTCAGCATCACTAAGAGGGACTGGCACAGTGAGGACCCAGAACTAGATAGCCATATTCACCCATGTGGGACTCAGAATTATCCAGATATCCAATATCCATCTTCATCCCAATGAAACCTGTGCTGTACCGGGCAGGATAATCTCTGAGAGCATTGTGCTCCTCAGGGATATGATTGCCTATGTGCAGGAGAGAGGGGGTGGACCTCATGCCTCATTAGCTTGGACGAAGAGATGACCTTTGACAGGTTGCCACACACCTACTTGTGGGATGTATTTCCAAATGCACAATTGGATCTGACTGGTCTACACAAATATCAGTAGCTCGGTCTCAATCAATGGCTGGGGTGGAATCAGAACGTTTCTGTTCAGACCCAAAGTCAGGTAGGACTGCCACACACTCTCCTGCCTTGCTAGTGTATCTATAAAGCCTCTCGCTGGGTCCATCAGGAAGGATGTGAGCCTGAGAGGGATGACTATTCCAAGCAGCGGATGCTTACAGGGCAAAGCCTCTCTGCACATGACGACTTCACTGTTTACTGCTCGGATCCGCTGTCAGTGCACAGACACATGAGTATCTGCAAACACTTCAAACTAGGCTCTGCAGCCAAGTTAAATCAAGGAGGAAATGAGGCCATGTTCTTTGGGAACTGGGCTGACTGATCCTTTATCCCCCTCACCGTCAGGATAGATTTCCTGAAGGTGTTGGGAATATGGTTCAGGGCATGAACAAAATCTTGGGAGGAGCACATTGCCAAGTTGAGGCAGAAATTGAGCTTTTGGGAGCTCGATTCTCTCTCCATTGTGAGTGAAAAACCTGGCCATCAGGTGCAGGCTCTCTCTATTGTTGTACATGGTGCAGGTCTGGCCCATTCCCAGAACCTGTGCTGTTGCAGTCACCTAAGCCATCTTCCACCTCATCTGGAGGTCTAAAATGGACCATGTTTGCAGGTACACCACGCACAAAGTTCTTGGTGATGGAGGAGGGAGGGACGAGTGAGAGAAACATACCCAGCGTGCCCTCATCCTGACGGCCACCTTTGCATGTGGCTGCATCAAGCTGCGTGTAGACGCTTGTAAGCAAACACCAAGTGTCACCATGTATTGAGGTTCTACCTATCCCCAATGTTATGAAGGATAGGTTTGATGTCATTGCTGCATAATACTCCAAGTAGCTGGACTGTTTTGTAGCACCTGTCCTTGATGGAGAAATTTGCAAGGAAAACACTTTTTTGACCACAAGTCCATCAGGAAACAGTCATTACATAACATCCTCAAAACTGTGAGGAAAAAGGAGATGGTGGACCATGTCAGGTTGCTCTCTGAGAAGACTGTCAAAGTCATTTGGCAAAATAGCTCATCGCTAGAAGTAACAAACAAGCACCAAGCCATAGCAAGGCCGTTGGCAAGAAGGGCACTGTCTGTCAGATCCTTCATATACGCCCGAACTCTCTGCGTTATAGCATGCTGCCCTCGAAGCAGCTGTCAGGGCGTAGAGTTTGTCAAATATCTGCTGGAGTGATCCTTTGCAAAGAAAGTGGGGAGAGAGATGCAGTTGTTTTTATTGAGGTTCATCCCGAGCAGCTCCGCGATGCAGGACTCTGTGCTGTACAGGCTGTTCACCAGGGTGCACACCGAGACAAAAATCAACTGTGCCTGAAGGACCATCAATTCTGTGAAAGGTGCACTTTGTTCTGCCTGAAACTTGTTGGTTTTCCAGATCAAGGAGTTGACCTCAACCAAATATTGCAGGGGGCTGGCACATTCCAGGGCCCAGGACTATTGCTGAGGGACACAATAAAGCTTGGGGCAGCAGCTGCCAAGGCACATTGGGGAATGACCACCATCTAAAGTCTTTCTGCCAGAGTTAAATGGGAGTTTGTTCAATTATCTGGCCCTGCCAGTGTCTCAAATACATGTAAATATAATCTTCTAAAAGAAAGAAATGCCCTGAGTTAGTCTGTTCTCTACATGTAAATACTGCACAGAATTGAACTGCTCCAGTGACTGTTTTTATATAAAGATTTTTTAATGAATGAGGTATATTTTTGAAATAAATGGAGCAAAGTAGAGAGGTCCCAGAAGCAGTCAGACTGGGGGTAGACCTGCTTCAATAAAATTGAAGTATGATGCCTCTGGAGATCGAGAAGTTAGCTAGTGGTTATTTCCCTGGATATTGAGAGAAATTAAGACTTTAGACCATGAACTCTGCCTTCCAAATTTTCCCCACACACCTGCCTTTCTCTCTCCCAACTGTTTGATTTTCTTGGGCTCGTTTTCAGTAGAGCTGACTAGCATTTACTCCAGACCTATTTTCCTTCTTTATAATAAATATCTTGCCCTCTACCATTGATTCTGCAGCATCTTGATCTCTTACCTCCCACATCCTGTAGTCTTCCCAGACCTTCCCTTCTGTTCCACTTGCTGTTCCCTTATATGTTCAAAGTTGTTCCTCCAGTTCCCAGTGACTTAATTGAGGGTGGCCATAATTTAGCCTTTCAAAGTCTTTTCAGCTGGTCTTTTAACACTGATGCTGTTTCTAATATCAAGTCTGAACTCTGTTGAGTCTCAAGTTTCAATTCTGTTAAATTCTTTTTTGTTCCAAGATGGCGATGCCATCAAGGTAGGCAGCGTTCGGGCTCCTGGGTCTGTCCATTTCGGGCTGGCTGCTTCCTCCTTTCTTTCCTTACCCTTTTTGTCTTCTTTCTTTTTTTCTTTTCCTTCATCTTCTTCCTGTCGGTGGAGAAAGTGACATTGCGGAGGTGGGCAGCCAGAATGGGACTCTTGGTGAGGCAATGGCCTGGCCTGGCAGAGGAGTTAAACACTCCTGTGGTTGTGGTAGGCCCGGAACAGGGGCTCCTGGTTAACTTGATTTGATTTGATTTGATTTATTGTCACGTGTACCGAAGTACAGTGAAAAGCCACACCAAGCTGTTATGCACCCAGATCGAATGCTTTCTGTGGTGCATCTATAAAAGTTGGTGAGGGTCCTTATGGACATGCTGAATTTCCTGAGCCACCTGATGAAGAAGAGGCGTTGTTGTGCCTTCTTGACCATCATATCTACATGGGGAGTCCAGGACAGGTTGCTGGTTATCCTCACTCCAAGGAACTTGATGCTCTCCACCCTCTTAATCTTGATGTAGATGGGGTGCATATGCTCTTCCTTTCTTTCTGAAGTCATTGATCAGTTCATTAGTTTTGTTGCTGCTGAGAGAGAGATTGTTCTCATTGCACCATGTAACCAAGCCCTCTATCTCCTTTCTGTATTCTGACTTGTCATTGATAGATATCCGTCCTACCATAGTGGGGTCATCAGAAAACTTGTAAATGGCGTTCATTCTGAATTTTGGTTTACAAGGAGGATGATGACACATCCTCGGGGGTCTTCAGTGTTGAGTGTTATTGTGGAGGAGGTGCAGTTGTCTATCTTCACTGATTACGGTCTGTGGGTCAGAAAACTGAAGATCCAGTTGCAGAGGGCAGAGCTGAGTTCAAGGTCTTGGAACCCAGATATCCCAACCCAATTTCGTCCCAGCCCATATCCTTCCAAACCCTTCCTATTCATATACCCATCCAATTGCCTTTTGAATGTTGCAATTGTATCAGCCTCCACCACTTCCTCTGGCAGCTCATTCCATACACGTACCACCCTCTGCATGAAAAGGTTGCCCCTTGGGTCTCTTTTACTCTAAAACTATGCCCTCTAGTTCTGGGAAAAGACTTTGTCTATTTATCCTATCCATGCCCCTCATAATTTTGTAAATCTCTATAAGGTCACCTCTCAGCCTCTGACACTCCAGGGAAAACAGCCCCAGCCTGTTCAGTCTCTCCCTATAGTTCAAATCCTCCAACTCTGGCAACATCCTTGTAAATCTTTTCTGAACTCTTTCAAGTTTCACAACATCTTTCCGATAGGAAGGAGATCAGAATTGCACGCAACATTCCAACAGTGGCCTAACCAATGGCCTGTACAGCCGCAACATGACCTCCTAACACCTGTACTCCATACGCTGACCAATAAAGGAAAGCATACCAAACACCTTCTTCACTATCCTATCTACCTGCGACTCCACTTTCAAGGAGCTACAAACCTGCACTCCAAAGTCTCTTTGTTCAGCAACACTCCCTAGGATCTTACCATTAAGCGTATAAGTCCTGCTAAGACTTGCATTTTTAAGCCTCAAGCCATTCAATTTCTTGTAAATATTTTATTACCAAGCACCCATTCCTGAATAAAAGCAAAATCCCAACAAAAGACGTTCTTAATGGTCTTATGTACTGGGTCTTCCTCTGCCTCTGGCAACAGTATACTCTCCAACACCTCTCAGCCCTGAAAAGGTCATCCAAGAATTGAAACATTAACTCTATTTTGTGCTCCACAGAGGCTGAATTTCTTCAGTGTTCTATATGTTTGGCTCCTGTCCCATGGTCTTCGATTGTCTGGAATGGTTCTGGAAGAGGGAGAATCATCTCCATGCATTACCTGAGTTCTGGAGCTGCTCCTCCATCTGCAACTGTATATGTCCCACTGTCGGTTGCTTCAGAGTGTTTCAGATATCCAATATTCTATTCTCTTTTGTTTGTGTTTCATTCAGTAATCTTGTAAATAAATTCTGTTTTGTTTAAAACTATGTGGTTTAACCAACTGCATTTCTCCTGGAATAGCCAGGTTCCACCAGCCTAAAACAACTAGGGTCTGGCCTACTTTCTAGAAATGTTTTGAGAGAGTCTGGCCTGATCCATAACATAAATGAGAAAAATCAGAAGGAAGGAGAAGTTCAGGAGAGGAAATCCTGGGTTTTGGGAGCAGTTAGCTGGATTCCAGGCCAACTATTATGGAGCGATTGAAATCAAGGAGGTGCAAGAGGCCAGAGTTAGAGGAGTGTAGTATTCAAGAGTTTGCAGAGAAAAGGAAGGGGCAAGACTATTTGGGAATTTGAAAACAAAGATGTGAATTTTAATATCAAGGCATTGCTGAACCAGAAATTCATGTAGCTTACTGAGCCCCTCAGCATTACTCTTCCTCATTTCTTGCAGTGTCAAGTACTCAACTGATTACTCCATACCGCAGCAAAAGATTTCAATGCGTTAAACACCCAAGTTAAACCTGCAACTAATCAGAAGGGCCACTTTAAAAATGCTTCCTTGTTCTCTTGGCCACTTGGTCTCTGAGTTGCTGAAAAGGGCAGGCTATCTCCACCTCTGCCTTTTGTTCAGTTCATCAATAACCCTGAAAGGTTCATTCTTGCTTCAAAATTATATACTAGCCAGTTTCTATTCTATCTGCCGATCACCTAGCCCTGAACTTTAAGTGAAGGTGCTTTGCAGCTTACAGCTTGGCCTCTGTTAGCTCTTCAGGTCTCGAGCTTGTACACACTTCAAATATAATTAGACAAAATTCTATTATTTGAAAGAGCAACTAAAGAAACAAGTACTCATTAGGAGAGGGGGATGAAAAACTATAATAACACAACAGAATGCCAACTCCTGTCACTGGGTAATGTTCCTGAATGCCAATAAGTCATATTAGCAATCTTTTGAAAGGGCAAACTCCAAACCTCCCCCTCCAAAAGACTGAATTCTTCAATCTCTGCTGAAATCTGCAGCGTGCCATTTCTAAATATTAATTTTCAATATCAATATAACTATTAGCCTGCTAATCACCAGCAATGATGATGAGTCACATGCGAGTATGTAATTTTTGAAATTTAGGAGATGTCCTTGTGTAATAAACTGGAACTGAAAAAGAGCTGGCACATCTATAATTATTTGCCTATAGCTTGTCTTGTTTATCATACTTGTTGTGTTTCCTTTAAGCGATATCTCCAATTTTTGCTTTCTGACTTAAATAAGGTGTACTTTCACATTTACGGATTATCGCAGAGTAATACAGCATAGAATAAGGTCCTTCAGCCCATCACGTCTGTACTGGCTCTGTGGAAAAGCCAACCAGTTGGTTCCATTCCCGTGTCCTATTCCCATAATTATTTTCCCCTTCAGGTTTAGGTTACAACTGACCTGTCAAACCATGCATTCCAGATCATGACCACTTGCCGCATTAAAAACAAAAATCCCATATCATCCCTGGTTCCTTAACCAATGATCAATAAATCCAAAGAGACAAAGGCTGCATTCATCATGGTGGTGGATTTTAGGCCTGTGATTCTTCTCTCAGCAAGGAGAGATGTAAAGGGTTTAAATGAAGAAAACTCCAAAGAGAGATTTCAAGCATTACGACAGAATATAAGAAGGATTTTATTAAACTAGAGAGCGTTCAGAAGAGAGTTACCAGGATGTTGCCAGGTATGGAAGGTTAAACTTATAAAGAAAGGCTGGATAGGCTGGCACTTTTTTCACTGGGAGGATAGGAATTTCAGAGGTGACCTTTTCAGAGGTTTATAAAATCATGAGGGATATAGAGAGGGTTAATGGTAGGTGTCTTTTTCCTAGGGTGGGGACGTTCAAATCTAGGTGGGATATTTTTAAGGTGAAAGGTGAGAGATTTAAAAAAGACATTGGGGACAAATATTTTACACAGCGGGTAGTCTGCACGCAGAATGAATGTCCTGAGGAAATGGTGGATACAGGCAGAGTTACAATATTTTCAAGACACTAGGTTGAGTATATGAATAGGAAGGTTATGCGACAGGAGCAGGCAGGTGGAACTAGTTTAGTTTAATTTGGGATTATGTTCAGAATGGACTGGTTGGACCAAAGGGTCTGTTTCCGTGTTGTATGACTCTATTACATATGCAGTAGTTCAGACACCTTATGTGCCTAGGGGAAATTTCCAGTGTTATGAGGGAAGATCATTCAACAGAAACGAAAGACTAAAAAGGTAAGTAACCAGCTTAGTTCAGGTAGGAGAATAATAGAGATGGAGGGAATCAGCAAATATGCCTGAAGGAGATAATGAGTTGAATGACCAGAAAATTGTGCTCAAATGTGTGACAATTAAATAATATGTAAGACCATTACTTACATAAATTAGACAAGACAGAGACCCACAGAAGCAAAGATATTGGGAGGGGAAATGGAAAATAAATGTTGTGAAAATTGCAACAGATGCAAAATTAAAGGAATAGATTGTCTAAATTCAGTGGTCAATAATCTGGCAGATTACTGCACAATTTACATAACTTGCTTTATGTAGAACCCCACCTGATTTCCATTCCATTTAGAACCAATATCAGAGGTCACATGACACCAGGTTATAGTCCAACAGGTTTATTTGAAATCACAAGCTTTTGGAGCACTGCTCCTTCATCACGTGAAATTAATTCTGATAGCTTGTGATTTCAAATGAACCTGTTGGACTATAACCTGGTGTCATGTGACTTCTCTCCTTGTCCACCGCAGTCAAAAGCTGGCACCTCCACATCATAACTACCATCAACATTTAAAACCAATGGGGTTGAAAAGTGACTGCTTGAGAAGTGTTTGGGTGACTTCACCTCTATCAGGTGAACCTGCACCTTCACTGATGATGGATATTCACCCTGACAGATCCCATGCACAATACATCATTATAACAATCTCATGGCCTTAAATGGTCAAATCTAACAAAGGCAAAACACTGCAGATGCTGGAATGCTACTTGCTATTTAAATGACCTCCTTCTGTCTATACCTTCCTATGACATTCCTGATGAAGGGCTTATGCCCAAAATGTTGATTCTCCTGCTCCTTGGATGTTGCCTCACCTGCTGTGCTTTCCCAGTGTCACACTCTTCAACTCTAATCTCCAGCACCTGCAGTCCTCATTTTCTCCTTCCTATGATATGCCAATTGGAATAAGACATGGCAGTCAGTCAAACAATGCCTATTGAGTCTTGGTCTTGATCAGCATTTGGATTCATAGTGCTGCAGAACAAGGGCATTTTATGGGTAATTTTTGCCCTTATGTGGGTATGTTGCAAGAAACAGTTCACCAGGTCACAGTCACAGTCAATGGTGACTTTGCCAAGAGCCATTTCAGTGCTGAGAGTGGTATCCTATTTGGGGGGAAATCATTCACAAATTTGTGAGATACACTGTCCCATGTTTAGCAGGTGACAACGCATTCACAGTCTTTGAAGTGGAGAAGACAATTCGATCTAATAGTGAACTTCAACCTCAGAATCAGTCCTTAACCGATTTCCCCGATTTCCCACATATCAACCCTCACCTACTTACGCCATATTACTCTCCATCTTCAACTACACCCTAGTCTCATCCAGTGTAGAAAAGAGAATACATCAAAGGTAAGAGCCATGGGATCCAAGGAAATTTGTTAAATTAGATCCAAAGTTGCTGAGTGGCAGGAAGCAGAGGGTGATGGTTGAGGGGTGTTTTTCTGACTGGTAGTCTGTGTCCAATGGGGTCCCATAGTGGTGCATTTTGGGGCCCTTGCTGTTTGTGGTTTATACAAATAAATTCAACTTGAATGTAGGAAGGTTGAGCAGTAACAAAAATTGACAGCTTGGAAAGTGATGAGAAAGACACCCTTAGAATGCAGGAGAATCGAGATGGGCTGGTCAGATGAGCTGATTAGTGGTCAATCTGCTTCACTCCAAATAAATGTGAGCCTTTAGTAGTGAGGTATAGAGTTTAAGTGCAGGGAGATTATGCCACAACTGTATAAAATGTTGGTTAGACTACAGCTAGCATAATGTGTGCAGTTCTGGAATCCATCTTATAGGAGAGATGTGATAGCACTGGAGAGTGTGCAGATGAGATATACTGGGATGTTGCCTGGCCTGGAGAGTTTCAGTTATAAAGAGAGATTGGATCGACTAAGGTTGTTTTCCTGGGAGCGGAGGAGATTGAGAGGGAACATGATTGAAATATATAAAACTAAAGGGTAGAGAGGAAGAAACTTTTCATCTGAATGCAGGTGGTCAATGACCAGGAGCATAAGTTTATGGTAAAGGGCAGAGGTTTACAGAAGATATGAGGAAAAGCCTTTTCACCCGGAGGGTGGTGGGAATCTGAAACTATAAGGATGGTAGAGGCAGAAACCCTCATAACATTCAAAAGTATTTAGGTATGCACTTACAATGCCAAGGCGAAAGTGAGGACTGCAGATGCTGGAGATTAGAGTCAAGAGCGTGGTGCTGGAAAAGCACAGCAGGTCAGGCAGCATCCAAGGAGCAGGAGAATAGACGTTTCAGGCAAAAACCCTTCATCAGGACATATGATGCCAAGGCATACAAGTGCTAGAAAATGGGATTAATATAGTCAGGTGGTTGTTTTTGACTGGCATGGATGCAATGGACTGAAGGGCCTTTCTGCGTTCTGCAGATCTTTATGACTCGATAAGAATACTGGAGAAACTCAGCAGGTCTGGTGAGAGAAACAGAGTTGATGTTTTAAGTCTGAAATGAATCGGCGTCAGAATTGAAGAAAAGAGTCAAGAAGAGATCAGAAAGGTCACACCAGACTTGAAATGTTAACTTTGTTTCTCTCTGCACAGGTGCTGGTCAAATCTAGTGCTGTTGCCTTGCAACAAATGTCCATGGTAATGGTAGTTAAACACAATGATCAATAAAAACTTCTGACTAAGAAGCATCAGTCGGATCTGAACAGCAAGTAAATCATAAACACTACAGGGAATTCCATTCCATTCATTTCCCCAAATTGTCTTTTTTTACAGAAGTGAACTGTGCATCACAAGAGTATCATGGGAAGAAGAAGAGTGATTTATAAAAATATTCTGAACTTCAAGGAGTATATCGATAGAAATATTTATTGCAGGATTATAACTAGTCTTCAGTCATACAGCAATACTATTGGGAGTTTCACTGTGGTTCAGAATGAAGCAAGTCGCAAATGAGACTTGGCATCAAGCAGCTCTTTCTTTTCGGTGTCTGAGATTAAGAATTCTTATGTGACAAGAAGAAAGCAGTTCCAAAGTAAAGGGCCAAGAAAGCCAGGAGTGAGATGATAACAAATTGCATCTGGAACCAAGAAGGTCAGGGAAGCAATGCTACTCCATCTCCACTTACAAGGTGATGAAGTAAATTCACTACTGGACCATCACCACCCTCAATCCCAACTATCCAGTACTGGCAGCACCCAAGACCATAAACGTTTTGAACTCCTTTGTGAATTGTACTGCTGAGCTTCAAGCTTGTCCATGTCATGTAAAGTGTTTTATTTTTGTTAGTATAATTTATTTCAGAATTTGGATTTTGAACTAATGACTCACGGTTTTGGTTATGAGGGGGTTTAATGATTAACTTGTCAGTATTTCTGGGGCCTTTTTTTAAAAATGAAGTACTGTATGAGAGAAAGAGGGAGTCTCGAGAATGATAATGGAAGTTAAAAAACTATGAATTGTTCCTTAAAAAGAAATGTGAACTGTTTCTCTCTCTACAGGTATTGCCAGAACTATTGAGATTCTCCAGCATTTTCTGTTGTTACTGAAGATGTCCAGCATCCATAGTATTATGTATGACATGAAAAGCATTAGCTTGCTTTTGGTTTAGAAAAATGACAAACTGATTTTTTCTTGAAAAACTTTATTTTCAGTTCATCAAAGTATTGGTTGAAATTAGATGGAAGAAATTGTTTCTCCTGGTGAAAGGAATTAATTTAGAACAATTAGAAAATAGATTACCTTTGTGTAAGAGCTTTAGTTGAAAGCTCCAGACCAGAAGAGTTTAATTCGAGCCATGTTGGGGTAATTTGAAGCTGAGAAGGTCTAACCTCAGGTGTGTCACTACTAAAGAAAAAGGCTATCAAATTTACTAGACCTAGAGTTGAAAGAAACAAATAAGACAATCCTATAGATGTCATACAGAAGGGAATTCTGTCTGGTATTTTAGGACTGTAAAGTGACTGTGTTGGGATAGAAAGTTTTATATCTTTACCACTGTTTTGAATTTTTTGTGAATAACTTGGTGTGTTCTGTTTTAGTGTTAAAACCAAATCTGCAGAACTACATGCTTATGTTTCAGTGAAAGACAACTCTTTAGATCTTTTTTATTTATCAAGTAAGATTTCAGTCTGTGATTTGGCTTGTCTAGTCATCATATCAACTAGAACCATAATACCCATTACAACAAACACCTGAACATCAGCAACCTTGGAAATCCAGAACATCATGTCCCTGAATTCCTTAAAGATAAAGAGATACACATACTCCAAGTACACCAGCATTAAGTGAAACTCCAGTTGTGTCATATCTGTCTTCAAAACAATGCATCTGAAAATAAAAGAACGTCCTGAAGGTGCAATTATCATTCTCTCCTGTTATATCTTTTCATTTTCTAAATTTACTCATATGAAAGAGAGAAATTAGTTACAAAAAAAATTGCTTATAGAACAAACCTCAGAGCAGATTGCAAGTGTGATTGGGGAGAGGAGAAACAGATTTGTTAAAAACGACGTGCAAGTCCTCTAAAATGAAAGCGATGTGCGGTGGATGCTGGACGTCAGAAATGCAGGTGAACAGTGGATATAGTTTACAGGGCTATAAGCATCTGCGAACAGAGCGAATGTTTGAGGTTGATGACCTTTTATCAAACCTGGATTAAAGTTCAAGAGAGGCACAGGATGGAGAGCAGAGAACAAAAGTTGTATGATAGAGTCAAAAGCAGAGTCACTAAATGTCAAATAGGATTATGATACAAGGCAAACAGGAATAACAATGGTCGTAAAATGTGGCCCTGGAAAAGCACAGCAGGTCAGGCAGTATCTGAGGAGCAGGAAAATTGACTTTTCAGGCATAAGCCTTTCATCAGGAATATGGGGGTGTGGAAGGGCACTGAGAGATCTAGGAGAGTGGGGGAAGGTAGCTGGGAAGGCGATAGGTAGATGAAGGTAGGGGGTAATGGTGATAGGTTGGAGGGGAGGGTGAAGCAGATTGGTGGGAAGGAAGATGGACAGGTGGGACAGTTCAAGAGGGCGGTGCCAAGTTGGAGGGTTGGATCTGGGATGAAGTAGGGGGAGGGGAGATGAGGAAACTGGTGAAATTGACGTTGATGCCACGTGGTTGGAGGATCCCAAGGCAAAAGATGAGGTGTTCTTCCTCCAGGTGTCGGGTGACTAGGATTTGGCAGTGAAGGAGGCCCAAGACTTGCACGTCCTTGGCTGAGTCAGAGAGGGAGTTGAAGTGGTCGGCCACAGAGCGGTGGGGTGGTTTGGTGCATCGGTCCCAGAGATGTTCCCTGAAACGTTCCACAATATGATGTCCTGTCTCCCGGGTGGGAATAACAACACTGCAAGTAAAATACAGGATTGGCTGTAACCAGCATCTGCTCTCTGCAAAACAAAAGCACCAGATTATAATCTGAAATTGTTGAACTCAGTGCAAATACTGCTATGATTTACTTGAGCTAATGGTCAAGCCCCACTGATCCCAGACCACCCAACCATTTAGCTTAGACCGTACACAGTGGGGTTTTTTTTCACTAACAAGAAAATAGCTATGTATTGAAATTAAACTAGTAAGAAGGAAACATGAATTGCTAATTTATAACTCCATAATTTATAATTCCCATTCATATACTGAGAGATGCACAAAGAGACGAGACAAAGATAGCAAGGGTGGAAACGAGGGAAACAAAATATGGAGAAACAACATACCAAACTGAGCCACAGATAGAATGTTGCAAAAGGTACTCTGAGCCAAAGGAGCATGAAGTGTTGATTTTGCCAGGACTGCAAAAGCACATCTCAGGGACAAGTAGCTAGATCATTTGTTTTATCAGTTATTAGTTGTCAGATCTATATATATATATATATATGTATATTGCTAAAGCACTGCAACAAATCACTTGTTCTTTTTTGAACAGTGCAGTGGGACTTTTGCATTCTATTGAATAGCAGATGGGACCTTGGTCTAACAACTCGTCCAAATGACAGCTGTCTGACACGTCTGCAGTGGATTCTCAGCCTAGATTCTGGGCAGGCTGCAGTTCTGGAGCGTAGTTTGTGCATATGAACTTTGATGAGTGCATTTAGATTGTGCAACATTTTATGCACTATGTCAGTCACAGTTGTGAAGTACCCAAAAGAGTTGACCAAAATATCCCATAAAGCCTGGGCAGGATGTTTCAGAGATGTGCTGTATCAGTCTGTGTGTGTACCATCTACAGGATGCAAGACAGGAAATTAGCAAAGCTCCTTGGAAAGCACCCTCTAAGTCTACAATCACTACCATCTAGGAGTAGTAGGGGTAGCCAGTATATGAGAACACCACCACCACCTCAAGCTCCCTTCCAAGTCACTCACCATCCAACTTAGAATAATTTTGCTGTTTTTTAGTGTGGCTGTGTCAAAATTCTGGAATATCCTTCCTCACAACATTGTGAGTGGGCGTACATAAAATTAACTGCAGCTCAATATCGTCTTCTCAAGGGAAACTCAGGATGGGCAATAAATGCTGGCCCAGCCAGTGACACCTACATTCCATGATTTATTAAAAGAAATAGGGCTGTCGACTGGAATTAAGTCAGAAGTCACGTGACACCAAGTTATAGTCCAACAGGTTTATTTGAAATCACAAGCTTTTGGAGCGCTGTCCCTTCACCAGGCGAACCTGTTAGATTATAGCCTGGTGTTGTGTGACTTCTGACCTTGCTCACCCCAATCCAACACCAGCACCACCACACCATGATTGGGATTAACGAAAAGATGCCTTCAACTATTTCTCTCCAGTTTTAACTCCTTTTGCATTGCCGAAGCCAAGCATGTGTGAGGGACAGTTAAAATGAGGGGAATAATCTCTGAGTCCTTTGACCTTCTATCTTGTCCTGACATTTACCTGGTCCTTTGAGGGGCATTCAACCTTACTTACAATATACAATTCGGAGTGTCCGTCAGAACCCAATCTGCTAGTTTAATCTAAGGCCTAACTGGGAGGGCGGGAACAATTCTACTGTAGATCAAACCCTCGTAGGAGGCAATCATGTAATGGAAGAGACTTGAATATGTTTTGGATTTTTATTTCCATGTTTCCTTGTGGACCTGGAGGCTCTTTCTCTGGACGTCACAAGAAAGCCTTGTTCTCCAGTGTCTCAAGCTTCTCTCACACCTCCACCTCCCTATTCCTACTCATCTTCACTCCCACTGGCAGGTAATTAATCTGGCTAGTTTTGACAGGATTTGACTAAACCTAATGGGAATAATATGTCTGGACTGCCCTCTCCACAATATCCCTTGACTCCCGAATTCCACAAAGTCAATTAGCTCTTTCTGATGAAGGCAAAAGTATTTGTGCTGGATCTGTCTCCTTGAATGAGTAAAGGGAAATCTATTAGAAAGCACATTGAGAAGAATTGAGATTGATGGATGAAATAATCATTCCCAAACTATGCTCTTTCCTTGTTCTCAGAACATGTGCTTTGCCGTTTGATAAAATGAAGGTGCCTCATTCGACAATAATTTGGATCCTATCAGCTGAGGGCCTACTGTTCATCGGTTCCTCTCAAGAGTCTTGTGGTAGGTAACATGACTTACATCAAAATATGAAATACTTCAGTTCATTAAAATTCTCTGACATTGAGTCATTTAATGGAGTAGATATTTGAGTGAAAATACAGTATAGCTTAAAGTCTGCTCACTTAAAGTAATCAAGAGAGATTATACACTTTCAGCTTCCTTCTGAGCTGGTAAACAAAAAGATAAGGAGGCTTATCAATCAAAGACACTCTGCTCTACTATCTAGCATCAGTGCTACTTTTTTGGAGGGATACTACTTGGTATTAGACTTATCTGCACCGCGCTGCTTTATTGGTGTCAGTAGAGTCAAGACCTTTGAACTTAAAGAAGACCGAGAAATGGGCTGCAAATTTGCTTCCTGATGCAGGAGCTATGCTTCACCCATTCCCTTTGAAACGTAGTGCTAGCTCCACATTTTCCCGTGGTGTTTACCTGAGCACAGGATGTGCTGCTGGCTGTCTGAACACTCAGCAGGGAGCCTTATAGTCTGCAAGGCCAGCACACCATTCTTAAAGTCAACTAGGTAAAAACAATGACTGCAGATGCTGGAAACCAGATTCTGGATCAGTGGTGCTGGAAGAGCACAGCTGGTCGGGCAGCATCCAAGGAGCAGAAAAATTGACGTTTCGGGCAAAAGCCCTTCATCAGGAATAAAGGCAGCGAGCCTGAAGCGTGG
>NC_057741.1:27922341-27992898 GCF_004010195.1 Chiloscyllium plagiosum | reverse complement strand
GGAGTCCGCATCGGGAGCAACGGATACAATAGATGATATTAGTGGATGTGCAGGTAAAACTTTGATGGATGTGGAAAGCTCCTTTGGGGCCTTGGATGGAGGTGAGGGAGGAGGTGTGGGCGCAGGTTTTACAGTTCCTGCGGTGGCAGTGGAAAGTGCCAGGATGGGAGGGTGGGTCGTGGGGGGGGCGTGGACCTGACCAGGTAGTCACGGAGGGAACGGTCTTTGCGGAAGGCGGAGAGGGGTGGGGAGGGGAATATATCCCTGGTGGTGGGGTCTGTTTGGAGGTGGTGGAAATGTCGGCGGATGATTTGGTTTATGCGAAGGTTGGTAGGGTGGAAGGTGAGCACCAGGGGTGTTCTGTCCTTGTTGCGGTTGGAGGGGTTGGGTCTGGGGGCGGAGGTGCGGGATGTGGATGAGATGCGTTGGAGGGCATCTTTAACCACGTGGGAAGGGAAATTGCGGTCTCTGAAGAAGGAGGCCATCTGGTGTGTTCTATGGTGGAACCGCTCCTGGGAGCAGATACGGCGGAGGCGGAGGGATTGGGAATACGGGATGGCATTTTTGCAAGAGGTAGGGTGGGAAGGGGTGTAATCCAGGTAGCTGTGGGAGTCGGTGGGTTTGTAGAAAATGTCAGTGTCAAGTCGGTCGTCACTGATGGAGATGGAGAGGTCCAGGAAGGGGAGCCAGGTGTCGGAGATGGTCCAGGTAAATTTAAGGTCAGGGTGGAATGTGTTGGTGAAGTTGATTAATTGCTCAACCACCTCGCGTGAGCACGAGGTGGCGCCAATGCAGTCATCAATGTAGCGGAGGAAGAGGTGGGGAGTGGTGCCGGTGTAATTACGGAAGATCAACTGTTCTATATAGCCAACAAAGAGACAGGCATAGCTGGGGCCCATACGGGTGCCCATAGCTACCCCTTTGGTCTGGAGGAAGTGGGAGGATTCAAAGGAGAAATTGTTAAGGGTGAGGACCAGTTCGGCCAAACGAATGAGAGTGTCGGTGGAAGGGTACTTTTGGGGATGTCAGGAGAGGTTAAAACGGAGGGCTTGGAGGCCGTGGTCATGGCAGATGGAGGTGTAGAGGGATTGGATATCCATGGTGAAGATGAGGCGTTGGGGGCCGGGGAAATGGAAGTTCTGGAGGAGGTGGAGGGCGTGGGTGGTGTCTCGAACGTATGTGGGGAGTTCCTGGATAAGGGGGGATAGGACAGTGTCGAGGTAGGTAGAGATGGGTTCAGTCGGGCAGGAACATGCTGAGACAATGGGTCGGCCAGAGTGGTCAGGCTTGTGGATCTTGGGAAAGAGGTAGAACCGGGCAATGAGGGGTTCCCGGACTATTAGGTTGGAAGCTGTGGGTGGGAGATCTCCTGAATTGATGAGGTTCTGTATGGGCTGGGAGATGATGGTTTGGTGATGGGGGATGGGATCATGGTCGAGGGGGCAGTAGGAAGAGGTGTCCTCGAGTTGGTGTTTGGCTTCAGCAGTGTAGAGGTCAGTGCGCCAGACTACCACTACGCCCCCTTTATCTGCTGGCTTGATGGCGAGGTTGGGATTGGAGCAGAGGGATTGGAGGGCTGCGTGTTGTGAGGGTGAGAGGTTGGAGTGGAGGAGGGGGGGGTACACAGGTTGAGGCGGTTAATGTCCCGGCGGCAGTTGGAAATGAAGAGATCGAGGGCAGGTAATAGGCCAGTGTGGGGTGTCCAGTTGGTGGAGTGTGTTGGAGGTGGGCAAAGGGGTCCTCAGAAGGTGAGATGGGGATCCTGATTGTGAAAGTAAGTTCGGAGGCGGAGGCAGCGGAAGAAGTGTTCGACGTCACGGCGTGTATTAAATTCATTGATGCTTGGACAGTGGGGGAGGGTGGTGTTCCCCTCAGGGTTCTGGGGGCCGGGAATGGTGACAGTGGGATCTGTGGGGGGCGTGTCATGGCTCCGCCCCCACTCCCAGCTCCACACCCACACCAGATCCCAGCTCCCACCCCATTTTTGGCCATGATGTGGAGGTGTCGACGTTGGACTGAGGTGGACAAAGTCAAAAATCACACAACACCAGGTTATAGTCCAACAGGTATATTTGAAAGCATTAGCTTTCGGAGCTCTGCTCCTTCATCAGGTAGCTAGCTGATGAAGGAGCAGGGCTCCAAAACCTTGTACTTCCAACTTAAGCTGTTGGATTATAACCTGATGTTGTGTGATTTTTTTAACTTCATTTTTGACATCTTTGTTTGTCAAGGCTGTATCTTTACATTTCAAAATGTTAATATGTATGCTTCAGGAACTAACTCATAATCATCATTGTGGTGTCATATGTACTCACTGGTCAAGAAATCCACGATTGAAACAACCATTAGAAATTGATATGCAAAACATCGCGAGTGAATTCACCACCACGTTTGCAGAGTCTATTTCTCAAGGTGCAAAGCTCTGACGTTGAAGTGAGATATAAGTCAGGTAACCAGAATGATTTCATGCAGCGGTATACCTCAAGTATCGGTATTGGGTTCACTGCTTTTCATCATTGAAATAAATGATTTGGATGTGAACATTGTTAATAGTGAATATAGTTAGTAAGTTTGCAGATGACACCAAAATTGGAGGTGTAGTGGACAGCACAGAAGGTTTCCTCAGAGTACAACAGGATCTTGATCTGGTGGGCCAATGGGCTGAGGAGTGGCAGATGGAGTTTAATTTAGATAAATGTGAGCTGCTGCATTTTGGAAAGGTAAATCAGGCAGGAGTTATACACTTAATGGTAAGGTCCTGGTGACTGTTGCTGAACAAAAAGACCTTTGAGTGCAGGTTCATAGTTGCTTGAAAGTAGAGTCATAGGTAGACAGGATGGCGAAGAAAGCATTTGATATGTTTTCCTTTATTTGTCAGTGCATTGAGTATAAGAGTTGGGATGTCGTATTGCATCTACAGGACATAGGTAAGGCTACTTTATGAATATTGTGTTCAATTCTGGTCTCCCTGCTACAGGAAGGATGTTGTAAAACTTGAAAGAATTCAGAAAAGATTTACAAGGATGTTGACAGGATTGGAGGGCTTGAGCAATAGGGAGAGGCTGAATAGGTTGGGGCTATTTTCCCCGGAGTGTTGGAGGCTGAGAGGTGAGCTTATAGAGGTTCATAAAATCATGAGGGGCATGGATTGGGTGAATAGCCATGGCCTTTTCCCCAGGGTAGGGGAGTCAAAAACAAGAGAACATAAGTTGAAGATGAGAGGGGAAAGATTTACAAGAGACCTAAGGGGCAACCTTTTCATGCAGAGTGTGATACATGTTTGGAGTTAGCTGCCACTGGAAGTGGTGGAGGCTGATACAATTATAATACTTAAAATCATGGGTATGTGAACAGGAAGGGTTTAGAGGGATATGGGTTAAATGCTGGCAAATGGGTCTAGATTAATTTTGGATATCTGATTAGATTCCCTACAGTATGGAAACAGGATCTTCGGCTCAACAAGTCCACACAAACCGTCTGAAAAGTAACTCACGCTGACCCATTTCCCTTGAATGATGCACCTAATGCTAAGGGCAATTTAGCGTGGCCAATTCACCTAACCTGGACATCTTTGGATTGTGGGAAGAAACCAGAACACCCAGAGGAAACACATGCGGACACAGGGAGAACATGGAAACTCCACACAGACAGTTGCCAGAGGTGGGAATCAAACCCTGGTCCCTGGCACTATGAGGCAGCCGTGCTAACCACTGAGCCACCGTGCTGCCCACAACTGGTTAGCATGGACCAAAGTGTCGGTTTCCATGCTGTACAGCTCTATGACTCTATGATGCACTGAGCAAATTACCCAACCCATACAAAGACTAAGATGATTCTCTTTAATCGACACTTTGATGTTTTAGGCTACAAAGCTAACCTGTAACACTGTCCAGAGCCAGTGTAACCAGTTTCAATCCACAATTGCTGAAGATGAGCAATAACAAGTATTGCAAAGGGTCAAGAATTACTGAAGAAGATTTGTTCATTTGGTCATACAAACCTGGCATATCACAAGTCAATTTCATAACTAAGCAAGTACTAGAATGAAAAATATTACATCATGCCCATTTTCCAGATAGCACTGATTTCTCAGCAATAACCCCCCCCCCGGATATTATTGTGGCTTATCAAATTTCATTAAGCTTTATGAATGATCGCAATTGTTCACATTCACTGACCCTGCTTTGAATTTCCTTCTCAATAACAGTTAAGTTACGAACCGCCTCAATGACAGTTCCCTTTCTGTTCTGTCATCCTCCTTTCCAGGGTCTACGCTCCCCTGGATTCCAAAGCTGTACTCCAGCACTCAGTGATGAAAACCAATCTTCATTGACAGTTAGCTTTACTGAGCCGAACCAGCCCCTCTCTTTATCTCTATGCTCCAATTGTACTCAGTCACAGCAAACAAACACTACCTGTGAAAATCTAAACATACTCTTTTAGCTGCTTATGAAATATTATTGCTTGCCAGCTTCTTTAAGTCCTTTATGGTTTCCGCCAATGCTGAGCCAAGGGCGTTCCTATTTTCTCAGGTCCCCAGGACTTCTCAGTCCTAACTCCAACATTTAGCTGTCGACAAATTCCCAGAACTTCTCCCTGAGATCTGACAGTACAGAGCCATTCAGCAACTTTTGACTCCTCATTGAGCCCCCTCCACAGAATTTATGCAGTTCAGCCAAATTCCCAGCAGTACAACTAACTACAATACTCCGACTTGGAGTTTATGTCTCACTCTCCTTCTCCAACTATGTCCTTTGAACTCTGCTTCAGTGACCATCAAGCTGTTCTGAGTAAACTACGAAAGGTATTACAGTCACGTATGTGTTCCTCTATTGCGGTGAAGACTTAAATGCTACTAACATTTTGAAACAATCAATTGTCCCTTTGGAATTGAATGTACCCTGAAAGTTGCAATCACACAGAACACCAAAAATTGATTTCATCAGTCATGAAAAGAAATATACTTGCAAGGGAAGACTTAGCAGGTCTACGGAGAGAATGTAGGAGACTGAGACTTTTTGGATAGTTCTTCCAAAGAGCTAACACAGACACAGTACTATGTAATCCTACAAATGAAAATTAAAAGAGGGCTGTTAGAGCAAGGAAAGCCTAAAAACAAGATGCAAGAGAAGGAGAAGAAAGTAAGATATTTCTTTGAGAACCATTGCTCGCTTTGAGAAGTACAAGTGAGCATGGCATCCTTCAATTTGTCCAGCTTCCTTAGCCTTGCTTAAGGAGGGACACCTCTCCTCCGTCAGGTATATTCAAAAAGGAGAAAAATATGGAGGTCTGGCAGCACCTGTGAAGATAAATCAGAGTTAACATTTCGGGCCATTGGATCCAAAATGCTCACTATGATTTCTCTTCACAGATGCTGCCAGGCATGCTGAGCTCTGCCAGCGATTTCTGGTTTTGTTTCTGAATTACAGCATCCACAGTTCTTGTTTCTATGTTTTTTTCTCTTCTCAGTGCATTTGGTCAATGTACAATGTGATGAGATTTACCAGTGTACATAATGATAAATCATTAACTGCAGGTCATTCTGCTATAATGCACACTTTGTTAATGCAAATTCGCTATAGTGCACTTGACGAGTTGAGGGCAATGTTTCTATAGCGCAAACTTTTAAAACATGTATTGTTTACAACATGATTCCGGCCCCATTATTTTAAATGGTGCTGCTACTATGCGATTTTCTTACAACATGAGATTGCATGAGAACGGAACTACCACGTCATAGCAGAACTGACTGTACATGATGACAGGAGGTCTAGTGATTCATTGGGGAGTGTCCCTACCTCTGAGACAGGAGCTCCGGTTCAAGCCCCACTCCAGGACTTGTATAACTAAGGAAGGTGTAATGATCATATAGTATCAAGCAGGTTAATCTTAAAACAGTGCTGGAAAAGCTCAGGGAGTGTCTGTGGAGAGAAAAATCGAGTTAACCTCTTAAATCCTCTCAAGTTAACCTCTTGAATCCATTATGAAGACATTAAACTTGAAAGGGTTCAGGAAAGATTTACAAGGATGTTGCTGGAGTTGGGCTGTTTGAGCTACAGGGAGAGGCTGAATAGGCTGAGGCTATTTTCCCTGGAGAGTCAGAGACTGAGGGATGACCTTATAGAGGTTGGTAAAATTATTAGAGGCATGAATAGGGTGAATAGTCAATGTCCTTTCCCCAGGATGGGGGAGTCCAGATTGGAGGACATAGGTTTAAGGTGAGAGGGGAAAGATTTAAAAGGGACACAAAAGCGCAGATGGTGGAGCGTGTGTGGAATGAGCTGTCGGAGGAAGTGGTGGAGGCTGGTACAATTACACCATTTAAAAGGCATCTGGATGGGTACATGAATATGAAGAATTTAGAGGGATATGGGGCAAATGGTGGCAAATGGGACTAGATTAATGTAGGGTGTGAAGGGTCTGTTTCCATGCTGTACAACTCTATGACTCATCCTTGGAACCATAAGTCCTGAAGAAAAGTTATACTGAATTTGAAACATTAACTTTGTTTGTTTCTTCACACATATTGCCAGACCCTGCTGGGTTTCTCCAGCGTGTTCTGTTTTTACTTCAAATTTCCAGCATCCATAGTATATTGCTTTTATGACGTTATATATCAACTTGGAATCTGTCCAACACACACTAGTGGCCTGCCATAAGAATGGGAGAGATTTCTGGCCAACCATGTCACGGAAATAAATCACAGCCTCAAATATCGGCACATGTGGATCCATGCAAGTAAATGTTGTTGTTGTGTTGCCATAGTCTTACCAGACCATAGGGGCTGCTCTCTCATTAGAGGTAAGCAACTGATGGTGATTTAACCTGAGGGCCACCAGATCTCGGGCAAGGGAAGAGGTTGAGAAGGAGAATCCTTCATGATAACCTCAAACCAGTGATGGGAATTGAATCCACGCTGTTGACATCACAGTGTATTGCAAAGCAACAAGCCAGCCAACTGAGCTAAACCAATTCCCATGCAAGTAAAAGTGGAGGAGGTGATGGCCTAGTGGTATTATCACTAGACTATTAATCTAGATAATCGGCTAAGCTTCTGAGGACCCGGGTTCAAATCCTGCTATGTAAGATCATGAAGTTTAAATTTGCTAATAATCTGTATTAAGAATCTACTGATGACCATGAGACCATTATCAATTGTGAGAAAAACCTATTTGGTTCACTAATATCCTTTATAGAAGGAAGCTGCCATCCTTGTCTAGTCTGGTCTCCAGAGTGACTTGAGACCCCCAGCAATGTGGTTGACTCTCAACTGCCCTTTGAAATGGGCCAGCAAGCCACTCAGTTCAGAGGCAACCAGCGATGCCCATATGTGAATAAAAAAAAAGTGGATGTTGTCACAGCAAGTAGAACTCCTTCGAGGGGAATTTGACTGACTGCTGATGTGGATCAGAGTGGTGCAAAGAATATGAAGTTTGATCTCTTGCCCACTTGCACTAGCAGTGATGAAGAATGTGGCACTGTGGCTCAGGTCTGCATTTGGGAATGGAACTACTTCACCACTAGCACTATTTAAATGGCTAGCTATCCATTTTCCAACAATTTCTACTCACATAACCCTGTTGAAGTAAAATGTCCACCTAAAGAAGCTTTTGCACAGCTGCTTATAGTGTCATACAATCATACAGCACGGAAACAGACCGAAGGTGACCATAGGCCCAAACTAAACTAGTCCCACTTGCTCGTGTTGGTCCAAATCCTTCCAAACACTTCTTATTCATGAACTTCTCTAAATGCCTTTTCACATTGTAACTGTACTGGCATCCATCACTTCCTCTGGAAGTTCATTCCACACAGGACCCACCCTCTGTATAAATAGAACTTTTCTCCACTCACCTTAAACATATGCTCCCTAGTCTTCAAATCCCCCACACTAGGGAAAAGACATGTGCCATTCACCTCATCCATGCCCCTCATGATTTTGTCATCCTCTAAAACGTCACCTTGGAGAAAGTGAGGACGACAGATGCTGGAGATCAGAGTCAAAAAGTGTAGTGCTGGAAACGCATAGCACCACACGTTTTGAGTCTACAAGGTCACCTCTCAATCTCCAGTGCTCCAGGTAAAAAGATCCCAGCCTATCCAGCCTCTCCTTATAATTCATACCTCCATTACCAGTAACATTCTGGTAAATCTCTTCTGAACACTCTCCAGCTTAATAATATCCTTCCTATAACAGGGAGACCAGAACTGGATGCAATACTCCAGATGAGGCCTCACCGGTGTCCTCATAGAGTCATAGAGTTTTACAACACGGAAACAGACCCTTCGGTCCAACTCGTCCATGCCAATCAGATATTCCAAACTAATCTAGTTCCACCTGCCAGCACTGGACCTATATCCCTCCAAACCCTTCCTATTCATTTACCCATCAAGATACTTTTTAAATGTTGCAATTGTACCAGCCTCCACCACTTATTCTGGCAGCTCATTCCATACACATACCACCCTCTGTGTGAAAAAGTTGCCCCTTAGTTCCCTTTTATATCTTTCCCCTCTCACCCTAAACCTATGCTCTCTGATTCTAGACTCCCCTAAACAAAGAAAAGACCTTGTCTATTTATCCTATCCATGCCCCTCATGATTTTATAAACCTCTATAATGTCACCCCTCAGCCTCCAATACTCCAGGGAAAACAGTCCCAGCCTATTCAGCCTCTTTCTATAGCTCAAATCCACCAACCCTGGCAACATCCTTGTAAATCTTTTCTGAACCCTTTCAAGTTTCGAAACATCTTTCCGACTGGAAGGAGACCAGAGTTGCACGCAATATTCAAAAAGTAACCTAACCAACATTCTGTACAGCCGCAACATGACCTCCTAACTCCTGTACTCAATACTTTGACCAATTAGGGAAAGCATATCAAACATCTTCTTCACTATCCTATCTACCTGCGACTCTAGTTTCAAGGAGCTATTCTCCTTAACCCTATTTGCCAAAGCTATCTCATGTCCCCTTTTTGCCCTCCTGATTTCTCTCTTAAGTATACTCCTACTGCCTTTATACTCTTCTAAGGATTCCCTCGATCTCTCCTGTCTATACCCAAGATATATCATTCCTTCTTTTTCTTTCCCAAACCTTAAATTTCTCTAGTCATCCAGCATTCCCTACACCTAGCAGCTTTTCCTTTTACCCTAACAGGAATATACTGTCTGTGGACTTTCATTATCTCATTTCTGAAGGCTTCCCATTTTCCAGCCGTCCATTTACCTGCGAACATCTGCATCCAATCAGCTTTGAATGTTCTTGCCTAACATTGTCAAAATTAGCCTTCCTCCAATTTAGAACTTCAACTGGTCTATCCTTTTCCATCACTATTTTAAAACTAATAGAATTATGGTCGCTGGCCCCAAAGTGCTCCCCCACTGATACCTTAGTCATCTGCCCTGCCTAACTTCCCAAGTGTAGGTCAAGTTTTGCACCTTCTCTAGTACGTACACCCACATACTGACACAGAAAATTTTCTTGTACTCACTTAACAAATGCATCTCCATCTAAACTCTTAACACCATGGCAGTCCCAGCACAATCTCAATATAATCTCACTTGAGGAGATATTAAGGCAGATGATCACAGCTAGTGCTACAATGGTGTTTTGGGGCATTTTAAAGGAGGAGAGTATGGTGGAAAGAGAGAATAACTCAGGGGGTTTGCAGTGGATGGATGAAGGCTCAGGCACCACAGCAGGTAGAGAAGATTAGATTCCCCCACAGTGTGGAAACAGACCCTTTGGCCCAGCAAGTCCAACACCAACCCTCCAAAGAGGAGTAACCCACCCAGTCCAATTTCCCTCTCACTAATGCACCTAACACTACGGGCAATTTAGCATTGCCAATTCAACTGACCTGCACATGTTTGGACTGTGGGACATAGGGAGAATGTGCAAACTCCACACAGACAGTCGCCCAAGGCTGGAATCAAACCTGGGACCCTGGTGTCGTGAGACAGTAGTGCTAACCACTGAACCACCATGCCACCCTAAAAGACTAATCTGCCAGGCTGCAGAGTTGACGCTGTGGATGGAGGCATAATTGGAGCCAGCTGTTAGACTCCAACAATCAAATAGTTCCTGAGGTGCACACACTCATGTGAGAAATGGTATTTGACTGAGATCCATTGGTGACCATACTTCCACCATGACTCAGTGCCTTCAAACACAGGGAAAAAGTAAAGGGAAAAAAAATTAAGAAAAGTTAAATTTAAAAGCCTTCCACCCACCCACACACCCACACACTTTATTCAACTCTGACAGAGCTGTTTGAATGTGACAGGCTTTACAATTATGTGATAGAAATGTCAGCAACTAGCATCTTGATGAATATATAATGACGCTGCTCCATTTTTACTGGAGGCAAAAAAAATCACTTTATGTAACTATGGATATTGAATAGTGTGAAATCCTGGCATTTGCCCACACAGTACTCAAAACCGAGCACAGTCTGTGCAAATAGCACCTTAATAATGAAATAAAAACATTTGTTAAAGCACCAAGAACAAGGTGCTGATCAAATGAAGTTACTGAAAGACGAATAAGAGTTTCAGTACATGTGCGAAACTGATTTAATTAAATTTCCAATGAATGAAAACAATCAAAGTGGAATGGTTAGAAAAGATCTGTTTTCCAAAAACCATCTAATCCTCAGACCTTATAATGCAGATGCTATGCAAGGCTCCAAGTACTTTGCATTCTCTCAATACAATAGGAACAACTGAAAATCCATTCAGGTAATTAATGATTTTAGATTGGAAGAATTAGGAGAAAACGATTCAATGGTCATGATTTTTCCTCTCCCTGAAGATCATGAGAAGGAGAAATCTCACTGATTAGATTCTGTGTGAGAAGGTCCATGCACGATATTTTTGAACAGTCACCAATTAAGGTCTCTATGAGGCCAATTAATGATCACTTAAAAACCTCAATTCAGCTGCTGATCAGTGGGTGCTAGAGATGGCTAATTTCCTGCCTGGGAAATGAGGGTGACCTGCCTGTGAGGCTGGGTGAGAGGGGAAGGCTGCCGATTGCTCTAATCTCAGGGTGATTGGCAGCACGGATTAGCAAGGCAGTGCTGTAGCCCATTGAACCAAGGCCTCTGAGACCAGGATAAAATAGGATGTATCTTCTTGCCACTGGAGTACTGTCAAGGAATGGACTTCGAACAGTGCACCTTGGGACACAGAAGCTGTTTGGCAGCATCTGTTGACCGGGGATGCCAGAGTCAAGCCCTGTTTTTTGCTGAGAAAGTTGCCTGAACTGTACCTCCCAGTTCTGGTTGGCGAATGATAGGCTGGGTTCTCTCAGCAGCTAACGGTGGCAGCTTTGTTGCCACCTCACACATCTGCCCCCGTACTTGAAAACAAATGGGAAAACTCTGCCTTTCATGATC
Organism: Chiloscyllium plagiosum; assembly: GCF_004010195.1. Classification (NCBI taxonomy): domain Eukaryota; kingdom Metazoa; phylum Chordata; class Chondrichthyes; order Orectolobiformes; family Hemiscylliidae; genus Chiloscyllium; species Chiloscyllium plagiosum. The sequence continues at coordinate 27,981,497 of NC_057741.1, read as the reverse complement.
CTCAAGGTGTCTTGTACAAGGCTGGATTTTGCAGCCATGGGAGCACTTTTCAAATGTCATCGCCGTTGTCATGGTACGGTGTGTGGCAGCCCTGTTGTTGCACATGCATAGCACGATCCCAACATCAGAATGAAAAATAAAAACAGGAGTGTCCCATTAAAGGGTCGCACCCTGAAACATTAACCACTGGATCTCTCTTCACAGCTGTTGTTGAACACCTTGAGTATTACCAGCATCTGTGGCACTTTGTTTTTGGAGCAAGGAAATAGGTCTGTGCAATGTGTTTTGGTAATGTTAGATGAATGGCTGGTCAGGACACCAGGAAGTTGCCCCCCACCCCCACCCCAGTTAGTATCAAATTAATCAGAGAGCTTTTCCATCCACACGTAAAGATCTCATCCTAAAGACCATATCTTCGAGAGTACAACACTGAGCGGTCAGCTGAGATCTGCTTCTGGTCCAGGATTAGATTAGATTCCCTACAGTGTGGAAACAGGCCCTTTGGCCCAACCAGTCCACGCCGACCCTCTGAAGAGTAACCCACCCAGACCCATTTCCTTCTGACTAATGCACCTAACACTACGGGCAATTTAGCTTGGCCAATTCACCTGACCTGCACATCTTTGGACTGTGGGGGGAAACTGGAGCATCCAATTGCACAGTCTTCTGGCTCAAAGACCCAATTGCCTCCCATTGAACAAGGCTTGAATCTCAATAGCAAACTGTCTTCAAAAGTCCTTGTTTGTCAGGTGTCTGCATCACCATTTCGAAAGTCTGTCATTGGCCACTGTGAGCGGAACATTCTCAAGAAAAAAGCATCCACGCTAATGCTCTGCACTGACTTTATAAGAGCTGGAGAAAATAACGAGCACAGAAATAAATTGGCTAATTGGCATGGCACCTCCAAGTCCACTTGGTTTGACAGCTTCCAGCATTCTGAAAACTGGACTCAGAAATCTGAGAGGCCGAGAATGGCACAGGTTAAACTTTCCATGCAATGGGTTTCAAGGTGGAGAATACATCAAGAGCTGTACAATTGTTGTCCCCTTGAATGGTATCTTATCCCGTAAGGATCAGCTATGTAAGATTGTGGAAAACAAGCAAGAAGGTTTTGCTGATCAGAAAGAGTTAATTGAGTGCAGTTGAATTGAACCTGCAGTTCTAATTATTTTTGAAAATTCCCTTTGAAAGGCTACTTACACGAACATAAATCAAGGGGACAATAGAACGTGATTGCAATAAACTTCATGCCACAACAGTTCGGGCTAATGTGGAGCATAAATCATGACAATATCAATAAGTAATTATCTACATTGTAAACAGATGAGAGAGATAAACACAAGTGCATCAGAGAAATCCCAGACCCAGAGAATTATATTTCACAAAGCAACATGTTTCTTCTAATGAACAGGTTTCATTTCTTCTTCGTGATTCCCGTCTTCCATTTTTTTTTCTTCCTTGAAGTGACATCTGCTCATTGCTGGGAATAATATTTGCATTCATTTGTTATTTGGTACCTTCTGTGTTGTAGCTGTTAGCCGATCCAAGAAATTTCCTCGGGTCGCATTTTTTTTTGTTCATTCAAGGGAAGAATCTGCCATTAGGAATAGCAAACAGCGGGAAAAAAAAAAATCACTTGTAGCGACAAGCTAAAGCAGCTGCGAAAATAAAAAAGGGAGTGAAATAGACTGGTACTCTGCCACCAAGTCACCCATTTTTCACACGTGCATAGTACACGACACTGATCCAGCTCCTTCAGAGCCAGCCCCAAGGCGGAACAGAACCCCTGACACTCCTGTTTATATCTGTCAGTCAGGGCTCCCTGATTGGACCTGGTTAAAAGCCCCAATCAGGGAACTCTTAGTTGATGAGATCCACCAGGCTCCTTTATTCATTCACAGGATGAAGGCGTCACTAGCTACACTAGCATTTATTGCCCATTCCTAATAACCCAGAGGGCAGTTAAGTGTCAACCACATTGCTGTGGGTCTGGAGTCACATGAAGGCCAGACCAGGTAAGGATGGCAGCTTCCTTCCTTAAAGGACATTAGTGAACCAGATGGGCTTTCCCTGAAAATTGACAATGGATACATAGTCATCATTAGGCTCTTAATTCCAGATATTTCTAAGATCGGGTTCTAATTCCGCCAGATACCGTGGCATGATTCAAACTCAAGTCCCCAGAGCATTACCAGAGTGTCTGGATTAACCACTATTACCACTAAGCCATCACCTCCCCTTTGAGGTTGACCTCATTACAATCCTGACAGCAAGTCGGGAAGATACAGAAACCTTTGCTTAATAAATAACAAGAATAAAGCACAATTTCTTTTCATACACCTCTGAGCTTTCTCCAGAGATACTCACAGCGGTGTCCCAGAGCATAATCTTCATTTGAGCAAGAATACTTATTAATTGGCAGCTCTCATGGCCCACATTTGGCCTTGATGACTGCAACGAAACAGACAATATCATGGATTAGTACACAACACCAGATAATGCACCTCATATGGGTCCTCCCTCTGTTTATATATTCCCCCATCGCCAACACTATCCCTCTCTCTGTCACTGTCTGGGGCTGACCAGAAGGTCTACCACCTCAGTGTCACTGAAGATCTGCCCCCCCAGAGGGATCTCTACATTCTTCGATTGGTCAATAAACACTAGCAATTGGTCTGGTTCTGTAAGATTTCACACATTATTTAATATCAGCTCAGCACAGGTTGTCCAGTATCACAGGGGTTAAACACATCCGTGTTCCTCAGAGAATCTGTGCACATGGCTTAAAACAAAGACATTTTTATACTTTTCTTAAAGAGAGGTACAATGGTAGAGCACATTCAAACAATTACCAATCAATTTTAATGAAATGGTTCTATTGACAGCAACTTAGCCCAATGATATTTCCTGGGAACCAGCCTTGTTTTCCAAAACTTAAGCCATTCTTATCACATGAACTGAGTTTTTGCACCTGCACTTGAAGGTCAGTTAGGATGACCAGTAGTGTCTTATATAGTCTAGTTATTTCTATGCTGTCAAGGAAGCATTGTCTGCTAATCTTTGTTGAGACAGACTATACTTAATTCACCTTTTAGCAGGGTAAAGAGCCACTTTATGCAGCTTTAAGCAGAATTGTCAATTTGCAGCCTAGAAGCCATTTTGTCATGTTATTTGCATTAAGAAGCCATTTTATTGCTGTCTATGTTAGTAAGAGCATGTATTAAATGGTTGTTCCTAAAAATAACTAGTTACTTCAGCCTGTATTCAGATTTCAGATCGTCATCACCTTTGACCCAAAATGACCCTGCACCATCACTAATACTAACCTACCTCACAGTGTGTCACATCCTATATGCTTGTTGACCTGCTTTGTTAGAGACAAAAAAACTGTAGATGCTGGAATCTCAGGTAGACAAGCAGGAGGCTGGAAGAACACAGCCAGCCAGGCAGCATCAGGAGGTGGAGACGTCAACATTTCAGGTGTAACCCTTCTTCATGACATTGACCTGTTTTGGCTTCCAGTAAAACAACGCCTCAACATTTAAAATGTTTTCAAACCCCTTTGTGGCTTTGCCCTGCTGCAACGTCAATTCTATAATCTTCTACAACCCCACAACCCTCTGAGATATCTTCAATCTTCTACAATCCCACAATCCTCTGAAATATCTGCAATCTTCTACAACCCCACAACCCTCTGAAATATCTACAATCTTCTACAATCCCACAACCCTCTGTAATATCTGCAATATTCTACAACCCCACAACCCTCTGAAATATCTGCAATCTTCTACAACCCCACAACCCTCCGAGATATCTACAATCTTCTACAACCCCACAACCCTCTGAAATATCTGCACTCTTCTACAACCCCACAACCCTTTGAGATATCTGCAATCTTCTACAAACCCACAACCCTCTGTTCAATCCTTTTATGCTGACTCCTTGCTCATCCCGATTTTAATCACTCCACTCCCAACGCTGATGTGTGCTGAGACCCTGTGCTCTGGAACTCCCACACTACAACTCTTGGCTTCATCCTCACCCTCTTCCTTTCCTCAAGGTGCTACTTAGAAACCTACCTCTTGGTACATATTCACCCTCACATCTCTTTATGTGTCCCAGCGTCAGCCTTTGTTTGATCATTTCTCCATCTTGTGATGTCTTGTTTTGACAAATATATTTTATGCTGCTCTTTCCTATCCTTGCAATCAGTCATGTCTAACACTCTCGAAGAAGTGCCGAACATGGACCAGTGTCCTCACTGCTACACTGAGAAAATAATTATGTAGCCCGTGAGGCTGGCACAATATAAAAAATAAATTACCTGCAGAGCATCATGTTGCTTAGATTAAATAAACCGTTTATCCCCTACAGCTCTGTTTTAACTCAATTAGAAATGAGAAGAAAGAATTCTGTTGTCTACAAATGTCAACATTTATAGTAAATTACTTATTAAATCTTTCAACTGAAGCTAGTTGCTGGCAGCACAAAGGAACAGTTACAAATTGGAGACTCAGACACAACACAAACAGCATGACCAGGTAGAGAGAATGACCCAGTAGGAAAAGCAATCAAACCGAACTGCAGACATAAGTGAAGCAGACAGGAAACAAAGCCATGGTCAGCTTTGACTAGAACAAGTCATCAATTTTATTTTCCCCTTCAGAGAGGCCAGGTAATGTCAATAGCCAGTAAATACTTTGTGTTAAAGCCAGTAACATTTGTAAGTGGCTGTTTTGGTTTGTAGCTGGTGTTGAAGGCTGTAATTAGGATATTAATTGTGAAGAAAACAGGCTGGGAATATTTAAAGCTAAAAGGGCAGGCGCAGGCAAGCTTTGCTATGGAAAATGACTTCAGCTGCTTCCATACGCTTCTCCAACGCTATCATTGGTATTCTGTCCTCTAGATTTGGGGAGTCTGCACTGCACTCTTGAGGCTGATGTCATAGTCATAGAGATTCACAGCATGGAAACAGACCCCTCAGTTCATGCTGGCCAGATATACTAAATTAATCTAGTCCCATTTGTCACTATTTGGCCCATATCCCTCTAAATCCATCCTATTCATGTACCCATCCAGATGTCTTTTAAATGTTGCAATTGTCCCAGCCTCCACCACTTCCTCTGGCAGCTCATTCCATACACGTACCACCCTCTGTGTGAAAAGGTTTTCCTTCACGTCCCTTTTAAATCTTTCCCCTCTCATCTTAAACCTATGGCCTCTAGTTTTGGACTCTGAGGAAAATACCTTGGCTATTCACCCTTTCCAGGACCCTCATGACTTTATAAACCTGCATAAGATCACCCCTCAACCTCCGAAACTCCAGGGAAAACAGCCCCAGCCTATTCAGCCTCTCCCTGTGGCTCAAACCCTCCAACCCTGGTAACATCCTTGTAAATCTTTTCTGAACCTTTCCAAGTTTCACAGCATCCTTCCTATAGCAGAGAGACCAGAATTGAATGCTGAATTCCAAAAGTGGCCTAACCAATGTCCTGTACAGTCGCAACATGATTCCAACTAGATTCTCGCTACTTTAGTCTGCTGCATATTTATTGCTGTTGTACCTAAGTGTGACAGTGGTCTGACTCTCAGAAGTGCCAGTAAACTCTTTTTTTTGCACATTAACATGCATTATAGTTCTCTGGTACAATCCTTCCATTCCATCTTCTCAGAGTCTCAATAACTGTGATGTAATGTTTACATATGGATCACCATCATCAACATATTCATTCCCATTATCTTCCAGAAAAAGCAAGAATACAGGAAAGAAAAAAACTACAATACATAGAAAATGCAAAGTATCTAGGCAAAGAACAAAAGCTTACAGCAAGAGGTAGGAAACCTACCACCTTCAAAATATTTTTAATCAACCCTGTGCACACCCATGCAGCAAGGGAGACCGACCACATGTGTCTCTGGCCCAGAGGTAGGAATTCTAACACTGCACTACAACAACCTTTCAAATAGCCACAGTAAGGCTCAAATCTGCAACCTTCTGATAATATCAATGTTTACTCGGAAGTAGGCCAGTGAATAGATTCAACCACGTAGTCAACCCTGGCCAACACATCATTGGTACCAAAAGAGGTTAGATAGGGTAAATGGACAAGGTCTTTTCCCTGGGGTGAGGGAGTCCAGAACTAGAGAACATAGGTTTAGGGTAAGAGGGGAAAGGTTTAAAAGGGACCTAAGGGGCAACGTTTTCATGCAGAGGGTGGTATGTGTATGGAATGAGCTGCCAGAGGAAGTGAATAGGAAGGGTTTAGAGGGAAATGGGCCAAGTGCTGGCAAATGGGACTAGATTAGATTAGGATATCTGGCCGGCATGGACAAGTTGGATGGACGAGTCTGTTTCTGTGCTGTACATCACTATGACTCTCTAAGACTCTCTGACATGCCATAACAAACCAATCAGTTGTATCAAACTATTACTGATGGTACAAGAATAGGACCTATCAATACCTTTTACATTGATGAGCAATAAATATCAATCCTGCTGATGACACTAATGTCCAAAGAAATTTTGTTTTAACAAAGCGATTCAGTATTTGGGAAGAGTAAACTTCTCAGAAAAAACAAAACCCTTTCATGATTAGTTCAGGTTAAGGGTGCCTTGAATCACTAACTTGCTTCTTTTTTCAGACAGCTGTCTTTCCAGTTATGTTTTCCAGTGTTCTATTATTTTTAATATTAAAGGTAGGGATGTAAATCCTCTCCAATTGGCAAATTGTTTTATACCCATTAAGGAAAACCTGATTCAAACCAGGAAGTAATGGGCTGGAGGCAATGGCTGTGGAGCAGGCTGTTTCACTTAAACCGCACTCTCACTCTTCGGGAGACTAAAATGTATGGGTTGACATGGGATGGAAATGTCATTCAGGGGATTTGATCCTGCCTCTGGATTGTCAGCACAAACATCAGCAAAAAACCCAGATGGCGATTGTGCAGGAAATAACCATGAGAAGGCTCCACTGGGAGCCCTGTTCAGATAAGGATGGCATGAATTCTGAAGGTGGGAGGGCGAACAGGAGGCTTTCCAGCATTGAAAGATCACAGTCAGAGGTAGGAGCTACTGATGTAGCTAGGTGAAAGAGAGGGTATCTCAAGATGGACCTGCTCTCTGATGAATCTTAAATTATAAAGCAAAAGAAAGGATACGGATTTGAGCGCACCATTATGGACTCCAGCTCTAGACACCTTGTCTGTTGCTGGGGGGGTTACCTCTGTGCATCACCCAGTCTTATTTGCACACCAGGCTGTTAAGATTCCACACTAGTCCTGCCTCCTCAGCTCAATGAACACCTTTGTGCCCTGTGGAATGGCAGGCTTTGTAATTAATCCATTTGAGAAATAGTTCAGAAGCAGTACCAAAGACAATTGGAGTCTATCCAACCCACTCAATCTGCCAAAAGAAGGAAGCAACCAGTCGGCAGGCAAAAATAAATCTGTGAATATACGTAGGAAATCAATTGGAAAGAGGAACCAGTGTGAGGCACTTAGATGGGGGCCGCTGTGGGAAAAGATGCAAATCAAATCCTTCAAATAGGATTTCAGTTTAAGAATGAAACTAGTCAAGTGCAGATTGCATGAGGGAAAACTATTTTATTTAGAAGGTGTTGCTACGTGGAATATCTATTATTGTAAAACTGAACAGAGGGCTTTTGACCTGTTTTATACGATAATGGTTCTGAAAGAGACAAGAGCAGAGGCCATTCAATGTGATGGGTATTGTGCTGGTCACAATAAGGCAGTTCATCCTACGATCTTGTGAAGTTGTTGTGGTTCTGTTCGCCAAGGTGGGAGTTTGTGTTGCAGACGTTTCGTCCCCTGTCTAGGTGACATCCTCAGTGCTTGGGAGCCTCCTGTGAAGCGCTTCTGTGATGTTTCCTCCGGCATTTGTAGTGATTTGAATCTGCCACTTCCGGTTGTCAGTTCCAGCTGTCCGCTGCAGTGGTCAGTATATTGGGTCCAGGTCGATGTGCTTATTGATTGAATCTGTGGATGAGTGCCATGCCTCTAGGAATTCCCTGGCTGTTCTCTGTTTGGCTTGTCCTATAATAGTAGTGTTGTCCCAGTCGAACTGCGACCACTAGGACTCATAACAGCACACAAACCAACAGCCACTCTCAGACAACAAATCACCAGAATGAAGGACCCGATACCCAGCATGAGCAAAACTGCATGAGCAATGTAGTGTACAAAATCCCATGCAAGGACTACACAAAACACTATATAGGACAAACAGGAAGACAGCTAACGATCCACATCCATGAACACCAACTAGCCATGAAACGACACGACCAGCTATCCTTAATAGCCGCACATGCAGATAACAAGCAACATGAATTCGATTGGGACAATCACAGAAGCGCTTCACAGGAGGCTCCCAAGCACTGAGGATGTCACCTAGACAGGGGACGAAACGTCTGCAACACAAATTCCCAGCTCGGTGAACAGAACCACAATAACGAGCACCTGAGCTACAAATCTTCTCACAAACTTTGATCTTGTGAAGTGCTGATCCACATCCTCATAGTCTTCATAACTCTCTGAATTGAACTAATGTAATTTGTAGCAAATTGATCTCAAGGAATAAACCATTGGAGACAAGACCCTCTTATTGTTCAGGCTCACTAGTAGTTGATCCTTTACTGCTGTGAACCACATTGGGCCTTAGACCCAGTCACGGAAAGAGAATTAGTGGCAGCAACTTTCGATCAACCAATACTGCATGATTTTCCAAAAGGTGTACAAGTGGGCATGTTTGGGTGGAATCTAAAAATAAAACATCTTTACGTAACAGAAAACATGTGCATTTGTCAAAGGATATGAAGAATGTGCAATGGCTGATCTTCCACAGCCCAGTCATAAAATTCATTTTATGACTGGGCTGTGGAAGGTGGAGTCACCATCTCAGTAGGCCAAGCTGGATTTCAAACAGAGTCACAGAGATGAATGACCAGAGTCTGTCAGACTATGCAATACAAATGACATCCATTATCACAAATACTTCAGGGGTCAAAATCTTTTAGGAGAGGTCTTTTTGAGATTTTCTCGAGGGCCACATTGTTTCATTTTAAGGGCGAGGGTTTTATTTCTTTTTACTTTTTGACGGGCTCCTTAGACCTAAAGATTTAAGCAGAAGTCAATCTATTCTCAAGGTGCAACTTTACAAACTCAGTCTACCCCCCCTCCATTAAAAAACAAACTGGATACTTGGTGCTGAGCAGACAGACAAGAACCCAATCAGAGATGATGAAGAGCAGTAGAGAGGGAATTGAAGATTGAAGGACCTGGTACTGCCAGTCTGCCAGTGTTAGAGATACAAAGGGTGGCGAGGTTGGAGTGAGGCTTTGTAGCCAGGGAGTGGACACTCAACTTGCCAACCCCCACCCCACCACCTCTCCCCCCCCCCCCCCCCCCCCCAACCCACCCCCCCCCCGCCACTGCCACCAGTTCCAGGATGAAGACCCTTGTGACCCCAGTCCGTATTTCAGGAGGACATGGTGGAAATGGTTCAAGCATCTAAACAAAGCCATTGGGGGAGGGGGTGGGAGTGCAGCAGAGGGATGGGTTATAAAGTCCAGGCTGGGAGAAATGTGAAGGTACTATCATCTGAGGAGTTGCCCTTAATACACAAAGTGTATTCTCTGAAGATTCCTTTCCCATATATAGAAACACTTTAAAAACAGGGTCACCAACTTACTGTGATGAAGGTTTAGGATAATAATTATTATTTAATCACATCAACTGGAAATGAAGTAATGAGTTCTGTGAAGGTAATTTGATTTTTTTTCTTTAGCATTTCCCAGCATTACCAAGAAATCATGTGATTTAAGCATAGTTACTAGATAAGCTACCCAGAGAGATATTTGCTTAAGTGTTTACTCAGTTGAGCTTCTACAATGTATGGTAAGAAAGGCTAAAGGCCAGAAACTGGGATCAATTCAGAGGAATGATGATCCATAACAGCAGAAGGGCAGTATACTTTTGGCAGTCTCCAGGGCATCAGACCTGGAAAGAAATCTTTGGATATTTTCACAGTCCAAATAGTCACAGTTGGAAAGAATCCTGAGCTTTTCTTAGAGCTCAGTGAGGAAATGCTAATGAGCTAGCCTGTGTCTTTGCTTTGTTGGGGGAAGAGCTGAAGAGAATCATATGTGGTGAATGTGCAGAAATTTGTGGAAAGGAAATGCTGTGACCTCATCAGTAGATTAAGAAATCTTAAAAAAAGAAAAAACAAGTAATAGTTCACTGGGGTTAAGCGAAATTGCTGGAAAAAATGTGTTGCGTCTTTCTTGATTGTGTGCAGTTTTGGTCGCCATACTATAGGAAGGATGTGGAGGCACTGGAACAGGTGCAGAGGAGGTTTACCAGGATGTTGCCTGGTATGGTAGAAAGATCGTATGAGGAAAGGCTGAGGCACTTGAGACTGTTTTCATTGGAGAAAAGAAGGCTTAGGGGTGACTTGATAGAGGTGTACAAGATGATTAGGGGTGGATAGGCATATGGAGGATAGTGGGCTAATGTAGGTTAGGTGGGCTTGGATCGGTGCAACATCGAGGGCCAAAGGGCCTGTACTGTGCTGTATTCTTCTATGTTCTATGTTCTTTTTACTCTTTGTTAGATATTTCCAATTTGTCTTACATAAAACTATTTATTTCCTTTGTGTTACAAATTTATGTTCTTTTTGTTAAAAGTACATTGGCAGTCTCTTGTAAATCTGTTCAGTGATTGGCTATTGTGCTTTTACTCTGAAATCTGATTTTTCCTAGATTTGAATCAGCTGAGATCATCACATTCTATGCGTCTGACCATGCTAATCAAATTACAGGTGAAGACAGGGTGGTATTGTGGTCAATTGAGATTTTAATAAGCTCAACTGATGCTTTATTCATTAAATATGTTGAATGGGCTGTCTTGTTTTTTTAGGGGATGGTGGGTGTCAGTTGGGGTGAATGGGAAAGTAGTGGTCTGAGCAACTGCCCTAATTTGCATGCCCCAACCTCGCTGAAAACATACTGGGCGGGGACAGGCGAAGTGCTACAACTCAAAATCTGTCATTGGAGGAGCAGTTCCTCACAGGCATTGTCTCCCATGCACTGCACCTCCAATCACAACTTTGCATTATTTTGGCCTCAGCAAGTGTCTCCACCTGCAATTGTTCGGTCCTCAACCAAGGTTGAGTCTAACCACCACCCCTTGACATTCAATGGTGCTACCACCATTGAATGCCCCCACTCTCAACATCATATGGGTTATCATTGACCAGAAGCTCAACTAGACTCATCACATAAACATAATGGCTACAAGAGCAGATCAGAAGCTAGGAATACTGTGGCAAGTAACTCACCTCCTTACTCCTTTAAGCCTGTCCACCATCTACAAGGCACAAGTCAGGAGTGTGATGGAACATTCCTCTCTTGCCCAGATGAATACAGCCCCAACAACACTTAAGAAGCTTGACTCCATCCCAGGACAAATCAGCCGCTTGATTGGCACCACAACCACAAGCATCCACTCCCTCCACCACCAATGCTCAGTAGCAGTGTATACAAGATGCACTGCAGAAATTCACCAGTGATCCTCAGACAGCATCTTCCAAACCCACAACCACTTCCATCTAGAAGAACGAGGGCAGCAGATATATGGAACCACCACCACCTCAAGTTGCTATTCAAGCCACTCACCATCCTGACTTGGAAACATATTGCCATTCCTTCACTGTTGCTGGGTCAGAATCCTGGAATTCCCTCCCTAATGGCATTGTGAACACAGCCGATGAACCACAGCGGTTCAAGAAGATAGCTCACCACCACCTTCTGAAGAGCAAGTACGGACTGGCAATAAAATGCTGGCCCAGCCAGCAACACCCACACCCCACAAATGAATAATGAGAAAAAGGTTAATAGCATTCAGAACAATCTTTCTGAATTAATTTTGAAGGTCAATTTTGTATATTATGAATCCTGAAACATACCTTGCCTTTACAAATTTTAATTTTAATCTACTTGATACATTTATGACACACTGAGACATGTGAGACTTAAAACCAGATATATTGGCCCAGAAACAGGGACCCCACCAGAGTACCACAATCCTGTCTTTATTTTGAGACAAACTAGAAACTGTCAACAATTAATTATATCAAATGCATCTCTCACATTGGATGTAACAATGGGTTTGGTGGGCTGCGTGTTTTTTTAATTGAACTACATGGATATATTTCTCACGCAGATTATCCTTACAGGAACAAAGGACAATTCAGTCTCTTGAGTCTGCCTCACCATTTAAATTGACCATGGCCAATCAAACACATCAATGCCTTTTACTCACCCATTCTGTCACAAAGCTAGTCTCTTTTTTTTAATAAAAGCTGTTCCTTGGCTCAAGGAGACTCTGTCCTTGATTTTTTTTCAGAGGGGCAATAAACCAGGCCGGGCTCCAATCAGTCTGGTTTGGTACAGAGATGAAAAGGATTTGAGAGGCCTTTTGTTTATATGTAAACAGATGAGACTTCAGGCCAAAGTGGTCATGTTTTAGAAGTGACCTGTATAATGAAAGGGGCGTGGTCAGCTGTCTAGCTGAGCTGAGCAGTTTTTAGGTCAGTCTTGAACTGGTTGGAAGTTCAACCGTGAGCTGTGTGGAAACTCTCTCTATCTCCTCTGCCCTTCAACTTCAATCTGTAAGCATGTGTTCCATTTATTCTGGTTTTTAAAGGGAGTTTGCTTATTGGGCTGTTGTGTATATTTGGAACAGCATAATTAAGTCTAGTTTGATAGGTTGAGTTCTGTAGGGGCTCTTTACTGTGTTCTTTGTTGCTCATTGTATAATTTTGTTAATAAATTTTTTGTCTGTTTTAAACTCAGTAGTCAACCTAGCTAACTTAATCCGGGTATTTTCATTGTACACTTACCAAAACAAATTGCAAAGTTATGGTCTGAGCTGCCTGCTTAAGAATGTTTTGAGTGTTCTGGCTTAGTTTGTAACAAACCCCATGACCTTATATGCCACTGGAAATCACAAATCTAGCAACCTTGGCCTCATCTAGGAGCTAAGAGGCATCTCCCTTATTTTTATATGATTTAATGACTAATGCACACATGAAATAACCAGCTTCTTGAGTCTTCACAGGTGTCTAGCCAAACCTATGTTCACTCAAAATCTATTGAGTCTTTTGATGTCTTCTTTCTGTTTCTGTAGGATCTGTATGCCACTCCTCCATCATGCTCATGTGCACATCTCAATGATTTCTTCCTTCTGGTCAGGCCTTAAAGGAAAACCAAATTTGCTGGAGAAATTCAACAGGTTTAGCAGCATCTGCTGGAGGAAAGCAGACTTATCATTTTGAGTCCAGTGACTCCTCATCAGAACTGATAGCAGCTGGGAAAGCCTGGTATTTATGCTGAAGTGGAAGTTTTGAGATGGAGGGGATGGGATGAGGTGGTTGGAGAGAGAGAATGATATGGAAGAGGTAGGTACACAAGGAGAGTATAGATAGTTGGCCATGTCAGAACAGGACTGGGTATGGGGTGGGTAAAATACATGGAATGATGGAATCACGCTCTAAAGTTATTGAACTTGATATTGAGTCCTTGAGGCTGCAGGGTCTCCAAATGGAAATTGAGATGCTGTTCTTCAAGCTTGTGCTGAGGTTTGCTGGAACACTTCAGCTGGCCTGAGACAGAAATATTAGCCAGGGAATATGGCGGGGTGTATAGGTGGCAGGCAACTGAATGCTCCGGGTCATTTTTGCAGACAGAGCATAGGTTTTCTACAAACCGGTCACCCAGCCTACATTTTGTCTGCCCAATGTAGAGGAAACACATTGTGCCAGCGAATACCGTGGGCTAGATTTAATGAAGGTTACATAAATCATATGGTTGGTTCAAGCCAGAGGGGTGAACTCTGGGGTTTGTTATAATTTTGTTGCAGTTTAACGGTATTTCATCTCTCGTATGTACCACTCAACTCTGCTGATCTCATAGCAACCCAATATTTTTTTCTTAGTTACAGCTGCCTTTGTCTGACAGGTAATATCAGTTAATACTCCTCTTTTCAAACTTAATATGGTTAAACAATTATGAAATTCCTGTAATACAACATACTTCTCAGATTTTCATTATGTGATGCTTTTGTTTTAAAGTTCATGTTGTTGTTAGGAATATTTAAAATAGGTTTTTATTTCACCTGAGGAAAAATAACTTTTCATCTCAGAGTACTTCTTGAGTAGCATTGAACATTGATATTTTGAGAAACACAAGTCATTTTTCGTATGGCTACAAGATGACTCATTAGTTTATCTGTTTTTGATTGTCATTTCAAAATGTTTTTGTCACTGATAATTGAGGGGAGATGTTTTAAAATTTGTTTTTCTTCTTCAAATAATATCTTAGTATATTTTACGTAGACCTGAATCAATGGAGCAGCAGGGATCTATCCCACCTAGATGACAACAATATTAGGACCTCAAAACCCAGAACGGGCTTGAACCCAAAATTTTCTTATCTGGGGTCAAAAGAGTTTACAACTAAACTGAACACAGCATTGCTTTAAAATGAAAGCAACAGTTTCCATTGCTTCTGTAAGAGGTATTTATGTCCCTTTCAAATGGCAAATTCTTCTTTTATTGGGCGTGAGATCTCCTAAACTTGAGAACACAATGTTGACTGATGAAGGGCTTAGGCCTGAAACATCGATTCTCCTGCTCCTCGGACCTGCTGTGCTTTTCCAGTGTCACACTTTTCGACTCTGATCTCCAGCGTCTGCAGTCCTCACTTTCTCCCAATGTTGACTGGCACTCCAGTGTTGAGGAAATGCTACATTATCTGATAAGTCATCTTTCAGATGAAATTCAAACCTAAGATACATTGAAGAAACCAGACGCAGACTGGGTGACTGCTTTGCAGAAGATCTCTGGTCCATGTGTAAACATGACCCCCATCTTCCTGTAGCCAGTCACTTTAACACAACGTTCTGCTCACATGCCCACTTGTCTGCCCTGGGCATGCTGCAATGCTCCAGTGAATCACAGTGCAAACTGAGGGAACAACATCTCATCTTATAACCTTCTGAACTTAATATTGAGTTCAACATGTCCTATTCCTGCCCTTTATTTTACGTTTACTTGCTACATTCTCTGTCACCATGATCTCTCTCCCCTCCTTCCCAGCTCCAGTGAGGCTATCTGTTCTTTCTAATCTGGCAGTTAGATGCACCATTGTTCTGCCATTCTCACATTCCTGATCACTGAATCTGCAAAATCAACATCCTTTCTCCCCAGCACTCCACTCCACCTCTACTGCATAAATCCTTCCCCCTCCATACTTCACTTCAGCTCTGATGAAGAGTCATCTAGACTCAAAACATTAACTTGCTCTGTCTCCACAGATACTGCATGATCCAAAGATGAGGTAGGAGAAAGTGAGGACTGCTGATGCTGGAGACCAGAGTTGAAAAATGTGGTGCTGGAAAAACACAGCAGGCCAAGCAGCCTCCTGAAGAAGTTTCCTGAAGAAGGGCTTATGCCCGAAACATCAATTCTCCTGTTCCTCTGATCCAACGATGTGCAGGTTAGGTGAATTGGTCATGCTAAATTGCCCATAGTGTTCAGGGATGTGTAAGTTAGGTGCATTAGTCAGGGGTAAATGTAGAGTAATAGGGTAGGGGAATGGATCTGAGTGGGTTACTCTTTGGAGGGTCAGTGTGGAATTGTTGGGCCGAAGAGCCTGTTTCCACACTGTAGGGATTCCATGATTCCATGACCTGAGTATTTTTTTGTTTTCAGTCCCATTAGCTTTTGCAGATGGACATAAGAGAAGACATGGCACAATTTCAAGAAGAGAAGAGAAATGTTCCCAGTGTTCAGGCAAATATTTATCCCTCAAACACAAGCTAAGAAGAATTATGTGGGGTAATTATCTGATTGCTACTTATGGAAGCATGCTGGGTGGAAGTAGACTTTTGTGTTTCTTAAATGATAACTGTGATTACATTTCAAAACTTAATTGGCTTTAAAATGTTTTAGGTTCCCAAAAACATACTTCCTAATAACACAAACAATCTCTACATAATTGAAAATATTGGTTGATTGATATTATAATTCAAGTAGTTAATACCTAAGAATGTTCAAGGTAAGAGTTTCATCAGACTATGAAAGTAATAATCCATGATATTCTGAACAATTCATAAGCATGAACTCCTAAGCTTTGAAAGCACAGTAAATGAAAAGTTAGTACTATCTAATCACCAGTTCCTCACACTGAATGCTTATCACCATAATGCAAATTGTTATAGAATCTCAAGCTTCTAAAATTAATGAGGTTTACAACATGAATTTGATGCAACACTGTCATGGTAATGCTTTTGGGATGGGATTAGTACCTTTTCCCCCTTGTCACGAAGTCTTGAAATTTGCCATCATAAATATTGTTATTTTCAATTTGTTGATTTTAAGTATTTTTCTTGGTACCATTATTCAAGAAGGGTAATGGGGATACACCAGAAATGTACAAGCCAGTGAGTTTAACATTTGTGGTAGAGTAACTATCGGGAAAACAAAATTTAAGGAACAGAATTAATCTCCACTTGGAGAGGCAAGGATTCAACAAGAAGAGTCAGCATAGTTTTGTAACGGGAATGTCATGTTTAACAAACTAGAATCTTTAAGGAGGGTGACAAGATCCAAATATAGACTGGGACTGCCTTAGTGTGAATGATTTAAATGGAGAGGAATTTCTTAAGTGTGTACAAGACAATTTTCTGATTCAGTATGTGGATGTACCTACTAGTGAAGGGACAAAACTTTACCTACTCTTGAGTAATAAGACAGGGCAAGTGACTGAGGTGTGAGTGGGGGAGCACTTTGGGGCCAGCAACCACAATTCTATTAGTTTCAAAATAATGATGGAAAAGGATAGAACGGATCTAAAAGTTGAAATTCTAAATTGGAGGAAGGCCAATTTTGATGATACTAGGCAGATGTTCGCAGGTAAAGGGACAACTGGAAAATGGGAAGCCTTCAGAAATAAGATGAGAATCCAGAGACAGTATATTTCTGTTAGGGTGAAAGGAAAGGCTCATAGGTGTAGGGAAAGCTGGATGATGAGAGAAATTGATGGTTTGATTAAGAAAAAGAAGGAAGCATATGTCTCAGGTATCGACAGGAGATAGAGTAAATCCTTAGAAGAGTATAAAGGCAATATGAATATACTTAAGAGGGAAATCAGGAGGGCAAAAAGGGGCATGAGATAGCTTTGGCAAATAGGGTTAAGGAGAATTCAAAGGGTTTTTACAAATACGTTAAGAACAAAAGGGTAACTAAGGAGAGAATACAGCCCCTCAAAAATCAGCAAGGCAGTCCATGTGTGGAGCCGCAGGAGATGGGGGAGATACTAAACAAGTATTTTACATCAGTGTTTACAGTGGAGAAGGACATGGAAGTTACAGAATGTAGGGAAATAGATGGTGACATCTTGAAAAATGTCCATATTACATAGAAGGAGACGCTGGGTGTCTTGAAATGCATAAAAGTGGATAAATCCCCAGGACTTGATCAGGTCTACCCTAGAATCTGTGGGAAGCTAGGAAAATGATTGCTGGGCCCCTTGCTGAGATATCTATATCATCGATAGTCACAGGTGAGATGCCGAAAGACTGGAGCTTAGCCAATGTGGTGCCACTATTTAAGAAAGGTAGTAAGGACATGCCAGGGAACTATAGACTGGTGAGTCTGACATTGGTGTGAGCAAGTTGTTGGAAGGAATTCTGAGGGACAGGATTTACATGTATTTGGAAAGGCAAGGACAGATGAAGAATATTAAGCATGGTTTTGTGCATGAGAAGTCATGTTTCACAAACTTATTTGAGTTTTTTTGAAGAAGTAACAGAGAGGATTGATGAGGGTAGAGTGGTAGACATAATCTATGTGGACTTCAGAAAGGCATTCGACAAGGTTCCCCATGGGAGACTGGTTAGCAAGGTTAGAGCTCATGGAATACAGGGAGAACTAGATATTTGGATACAGAACTGGCTCTAAGGTAGAAGACAGGTGATGGATATTGAGGTTTGCTTTTCAGACTGGAAGCCTGTGGCCAATGGTCTGTCACAAGGATTGATGCTGGGTCCTCTGCTTTTCATCATTTATATAAATGATTGGTTGTGAACATAGGAGGTATAATTAGTAAGTTTGCAGATGACACCAAAATTGGAGGTGTAGTGGACAGCAAAGGAGGTTACCTCAGAGTACAATGGGAACTTGATCAGATGGGCCAATGGACCGAGGAGTGGCAGATGGAGTTTAATTTAGATAAATGTGAGGTGCTAAATTTTGGAAAAGCAAATCAGAGCAGGACTTATACACTTAATGGTAAGGTCCTGGGGAGTGTTTCTGAACAAACCTTGGAGTACAGGTACATAGTTCCTTGAAAGTGGGGTTGCTGGTAGATATGATAGTGAAGAAGGTGTTTGGTATGTTTTCCTTTACTGGTCAGGTATTGAGTATAGGAGTTGGGAGGTCATGTTACGGCTGTATACGACATTGGTTAGGCCACTTTTGGAATATTGTGTGCAGTTCTGGTCTCCTTCCTATCAGAACGATGTTGTGAAACTTGACAGAGTTCAGAAACGATTTACAGGGAAGTTGCCAGGATAGCAGGGTTTGAGCTACAAGGAGAGGCTAAATAGGCTGGGGCTATTTTCCCTGGAGCATTGAAGGCTGAGGGGGTGACCTTATAGAGGTTTACAAAATCATGAGGGGCATGGATAGGGTGAATAGACAATGCATTTTCCCTGGGGTAGGGAGACCAGAATTAGAGGGTCTAGGTTTAGGGTGAGAGGGGAAAGATATAAAAGGGACCTAATGGGAAACGTTTTCAGACAGAGGATGGTGCATGTATGGAATGAGCTGCCAGAGGAAGTGGTGGAGGCTGATACAATTACAACATTTAAAATGTTTTTGGATGTATATATGAATAGGAAGAGTTTAGAGGGATATGAGCCAAGTGCTAGCAAATGGAAGTAGATTCGATGAGGTTATCTGGTCAGCATGGATGAGTTGGATTGAAGGGTCTGTTTCCGTGCTGTACATCTCTATGACTCTAAGACTCTATGAGGGGACTGCAGTTGATGTAGTCTACATGGACTTCAGTAAGGCGTTTGACAAGGTCTCACATATTGGTTAAGAAGCTAACATGGAATTAAGGGAAATTTGCAAATAGGATCTAAATTAGTAGGAAACAGTGTGTGATGTTTGTGGATGTCTCTGTGACTGGAAGCCTGTGTCCTGTGGAAATGGGAGGGTTCAGTGCTGGGCTCTTTGCTGTTTGGTAGGCAAAGAAGTGACCTCGACATGAGTGTAGGAAGTATAATCAGTATGTTCATAGATGACACCAAAATTAATGGTGTCGTAAAAAGCAAGCAAAGCCTTACATTACAGGACAATAGGTTGGTCAGATGGATTGATCAGCGGTAAATGTCATTTAATCCTGAAAAGTGTCAGGTGATGCATTTTGGGAGGACTAACACTGCAAGGGAGTATATGTTGAATGATACGGCCCTCGGAAGTACAGTCAATCAGAGGGACCTCTTGTTGTGCTTGTCCATAAATCCTTGAAATCATCAGGATTGGTGGATAATATGTGGAGAAAGTGAGGTCTGCAGATGCTGGAGATCAGAGATGGAAATGTGTTGCTGGAAAAACGCAGCAGGTCAGGCAGCATCTAGGGAACAGGAGAATCGACGTTTCAGGCATTAGCCCTTCTTCAGGCATTAGCCATTCCTGAAGAAGGGCTAATGCCCGAAACGTCGATTCTCCTGTTCCCTAGATGCTGCCTGACCTGCTGCGTTTTTCCAGCAACACATTTCCATGGTGGATAATATGTACCATGTTATACTAAGTCATACTTTGCAGAGTATGCTATATATCTAGGACAGTGACTCCAACTCAAGCAACTCATGCCACCCAGCATAAAACAGCATGCTTGATTGGCATATTATCTGCCAATCACTCCCTCCACCATCAAAGCACAGTTGTCCCATAATAACAAATGCACTGTAGCAAATCAACAAATGTGCTCCTTTGACAGCACATTCAAATCATGTTGGCCACAACACCTGGAGAGACAAGGACACCAGATGCATGGAAACATCACCACCCAAAATTATCTCTCCAAGCCACACATGCTAACATGGAACAATAGCATTGCCCCTTGACTGTTCCAGAATCAAAATTCTTGAGCTCCTTTCCGAACAGCAATGAGGATGTATCCACAACAGAAAGACTACAAAGGTTCAGGAAGGTGACTCATTGCTACCTTCCATGAGGGCAATTAAGAATGGACAACAAATCCTGACCTTGCCAGCGATATCCATATCCCATGAAAGAGTTAAAAAAATTCTGCCGTAGCCATTATAACCATACCAAGTGTAAGAGCGGTACTGTAGACATTATTACAGTGTTGCCCTTTTATCGTGGATATCTTCCTGGCTGGAACAGGTAATGAACCATAGCCCTGGGCTCTATTTGCTTTGGTTGCAGAATCTTGACACTGTACTTGAAAAATCTTCCTTTCCTTTAGTTAGTTTTCAATCTTCCACCCAGCAAATTAAAATTCATGGCTCTTTTATCTGCCCTTTTATTTGTTGATGGGATGTGGGCATTCCAGACCAGGCCAGCATTTATTTCCTATCCTTAATTGCCCTGGAGAAAGTGGCAGTGAGCTGCCTTCTTAAACTGCAGTTGTCCTT
This sequence comes from Chiloscyllium plagiosum, assembly GCF_004010195.1. Lineage (NCBI taxonomy): Eukaryota > Metazoa > Chordata > Chondrichthyes > Orectolobiformes > Hemiscylliidae > Chiloscyllium > Chiloscyllium plagiosum. The sequence continues at coordinate 27,960,752 of NC_057741.1, read as the reverse complement.
GGCAAGTCGTATTCATTTATTGAAAGCCATTTGCTAATCTCAATCCATCTAGTCCTATTTGCAATTGATTGCCCTGTCTAATAGATTATTTGCAAATTACCATGCCCTCCTCTAGATGTTCAATGAATTTATAAAACAAAAATGTTGCATGAGACTCTAGGGTACACCACTTCATGAAATCTGCATCGTTTAAAATCACCCTTCATTTATGCCCCGTTAATGGATTTAGGAACCATTTTGGAAAATTGACCTTGCTATGTTTGCGTCCATGGCTCATTACTACATGCAATGCTTATAAGGCACTTCAACAAAGGAAATTCAAATGTCAGCTGGTTCTCAGATCTACAATTCCTGGCCAAATTGTATATGATCGAAGAGTGTGGTGCTGGAAAAGCACAGCTGATCAGGCAGCATCTGAGGAGCAGGACCGACTGCCTGACCTGCAGTGCTTTTCCAGCGCCACACTCTTCAACTCTGATCTTCAGCATCTGCACTCCTCACTTGCGCCTACATGGCCTTTGTTTTCTGAAGGTAAAAACAAGGACTGCAGATGCTGGAAACCAGAGTCTAGATTAGAGTGGTGCTGGAAATGTACAGCAGGTCAAGCAGCATCTGAGGAACACGAAAATTGACATTTCAGGCAAAAGCCCTTGATTTGACCTCTATTCCTGATGAAGGGCTTTTGTCCGAAACATTGATTTTCCTGTTCCTCAGCACCACTCTAATCTAGACTTTGTTTTCTGAAGCCAAGTTAGGTGTTCCCTATGTGTATTTTCACTGACAACCTTATGGACACACAAATTTGAAGGCAGGCAAACAAAACATTGACCTATCAAGGCTAGCCCACAGGCCAGGGTAATTGGAACATCCTTACTAGACAGGGACAACCTGTTACCTCACACAAAAACAAAAATTCTGCTGTCGTCATTACAACCATATGGAAGTATTAGAGCAGTATTCTAGATAATACTTCAAAGGAAGTTTTTTCAAGCCTTTTCCAGTGTTGCAGAGTTGCTGAAAAAGCTCAGCAGGTTTGGCAGTATCTGTGATGAGAATTCAAAGTTAATGTTTTGGGTCTGGTGACTTTCCCTCAGAACTGGGGGTTGCCTTACCTTTGGCACAGTCAGGAGGAGAACCAGCTCCTTCGAAGTGTACAGGGAGTCTACATCCACCATACCCACAGACAGCAAAGAGCAGTATAACAACAGATGCTCAGAAGTATGTACCTTTGAAGGTTATAATTGAAGAGGTAGGGTTTAATGAATGTACAGATAAGCCTCTGAGGTACATTGTGATTTAACTCTAACCTTAATGGTCACATAATAGAGATTCTGCAGGAAGGTTAGAACAACAGCAGCTGTAGGCAGAGATACCTGCTGCTTAATAACCAACAGAAATGGCTGGAAAAACTCAGCAGGTTTCAACTCACAGAAACTCATCTGTGGAGAGAAAGCAGAGTCAATGTTTCAAATCAGTGACCCTCCTTCAGAACTGCTCGTAACTAGGACATGGTTTGTATATCTGCTGAAGATGGGGTTGGGCAATGGGTGAAGATGGAGCCCAGAGAGAAAGACCAGCAGTCGGGCAGACAACAGAACGGATAACGGGAGAAAGTGAGGACTGCAGATGCTGGAGATCAGAGTAGATGGAAAGATTCTTGGTAGTGTGGATGTGCAGAGGGACCTTGGAGTCCATGTACATAGATCCCTGAAAGTTGCCACCCAGGTTGATAGTGCTGTTGAGAAGGCATATGGTGTGTTAGGTTTCATTCATAGAGGGATTGAGTTCCAGAGCCTCAATATCATGCTGCAACTATACAAAACGCTAGTGCAGCCACATTTGGAATATTGTGTACAGTTCTGGTTGCCATATTTCAGGAAAAATGTGGAAACATTGGAAAAGGTGCAGAGGAGTTTTATCAGGATGTTGTCTGGTCTGCAGGGAAGATCTTATGAGGAAAGGCTGAGAGACTTGGGTCTGTTCTCATTGGAGAGAAGAAGGCTAAGAGGGGATTTGATTAAGACATACAAGATGATCAGAGGATTAGATAGGGTAGACAGTGAAAGTCTTTTTCCCATGATGATGATGTCAGCTTGTACGAGGGGGCATAACTACAAATTGAGGGGTGTTAGATTTAAGACAGATGTCAGAGGCAGGTTCTTTACTCAGAGAGTGGCAAGGGTGTGGAATGCCCTACCTGCCAACTCAGCCACATTAGGGAGATTTAAACAATCCTTGGATAAGCACATGGATGATGATGGGATTGTGTAGGGGGACGAGCTGAGAATAGTTCACAGGTTGGCGCAACATTAAGGGCCGAAGGGCCTGTTCTGCGCTGTATTGTTCTATGTTCTATGAGAGTGCGGTGCTGGGAAACCACAGCAGGTCAGGCAGCATCCGAGGAGCAGGAGAATCAACGTTTTGGGCATAAGCTCTTCATCGGGAATGGTTCTGGAATGGTCGAGTATTGAGGTAGGTACATGAAAGTTTGTTTTACTTTCAGTTTTTGATGTCCAGTATAGTGTAGAAAAAGTGTTTGTTCAGTGTGTGGATTCTTATGAGAATGTAAAACAGCAGAGGTCCTCTGCAGGTCTGGAAGAGTGTGGCCCTGAGCTGGGGCAGAGCTGACTGCAGGGAGGGGAGGTGGCAGTGCTTGGTGGTGATTGTGGACTGGAGGATCTTGGAGGAGGACCAGATCTGGAGGTTTTGGATTTGTAGTAGGTACTGGTTATCCTGTTCAGATTCAAATTGTAATGTAGTCCGGAGTCCATGCAGGGCCAGTTGGTTCCATAGGCAGGTGCTGAGGAAGGAGATGTGGCGAGTCTGCTTCAGGACGTGGCTGAAGAGCTTCAGGGCAGAGGAAGAGACCTGGGGGGTTGCTGCAGTGAGAGAGAGACTCACTGAGATCCTTGTAGAGGGAGGAAAAGAACTTCTTCAAGGAAGGCATTCTTGGAAAAAGCTTCGCAGTGAGGAGACAGTGAGGGCTGCAGATGCTGGAGATCAGAGTCAAGAGTGTGGTGCTGAAAAAGCACAGCAGGTCAGGCAGTATCCGAGGAGCAGGAGATTAGATTCCCCAACAGTGTGGAAACAGGCCCTTCAGCACAACAAGTCCACACCGACCCTCCGAAGAGTAACCCGCCCAGGCCAATTTACCTGACCTGCACATCTTTGGACTGTCGACGTTTCGGGCATAAGCTCTTCATCAGGGATGGATAACGTTGAGCCAATTTTGAGAATGAAAAGCTGCTAATGGGGACCATGAATGGGTGAAAACGGTTTAATTGTGGTGAAAGTAGCCCGTGTGATGACAAGGTCTGATCTGTGAGGAAGGGGGAAGGAGATGGAAGACAGTCTTCAGGCCCATCATGTTTATTTTGTTCATAAACACTGTTTAAAGAAACAATTTCAGGTCTGGTTTGAGCTCATCTCAACAGCTGAACCCATTCTAAAACAATAGTCCCGTGCATGTAAAAAGATCCGAGGCAATTTGCACACTTTGTGAAAGTTATTGAAAAAGCAAAGGACAAAATTGAAAGGTACCTTGACAGCTTTGTGAGCTCTATTTGTCCAAGCACTGCAGAGCAACCAACAACATAACCAACAATGGATTTGATTGGGGAAACAATTAAATGCAAGGCAGATAAGGTTGTGTTCAAATGGAATATTGCTTTGGTTCACTACTCCCTGGGCAAAATTGATCGGCCTGATATCCAGTCTATTCCCACTCTTGCATGGTTTATGTCCCTTGGTCATCATTGTTCTGTTAAACCTGAATAATCTCTCATTGACAAGGCTAGCCAGTTCTTTAATTTTATATCATATTGTGTCATATTGTCTCTCCAATGAATAAGCCAAGACCCTCGAGCCTATCTAAGTAGCTAAGGTTCTTTAACTCAGAATTATTCTCATAACTTTCCTCTAGAGCTTTTCAAAGCCACTCTTGAAACGTCATGTGTTACAATTGCTAACTGATCGTCACGTTTAAACTTCGTCAATACAATAGACTCACTGGCCTATAGCTTCCAGGATTTGACTTTAATCCTTTTTTTAAAATAAGAGCACTACAGATATTTTTCTTCCCATCATCCGGCATATATCAAAGGACCATTGAAAGTATTCAGCACGGCATCAGACACAACCTCTGCCATTTCTTTCATTACTCAAGGATAAATTAAATCTAGTTCTGCTGCTTCTTCCATCTAGCACCCTTTTAACTTACGAAGCTCAATTTCCCTTGAGAGCTACAAATGTCCTTTCAGGGTTTTTTTTTATCTTTTGTAATACGTAAAAGATAGATCAAAATGCTTCACAGGAAAAACATACACAATATCTGTTCACCTCTTCTGCCATTCTTTCTCATTTTGCATTGTCCTCCCAGGCATCGTGCAATAATTCTAGTTGTTCCTAAATGACCTTTGGCTCATAGCAAAAGCACAAAATGTTTGCTGTGGTTTGAGTCACTTTTCTCTTTCACACGATTTTAACGTTCTTTTTTCTTTAGTTCTTTCTGATAGCATGTTTTTTCCAACTTAAATTTTGAAGTACATCACTAGTGCTTCTTCAGAAAATAATTCCCCACTTGCCCTTGTGATTTTCTGTCAATGCATTATCTTCCTGTGCCTAAAGTAATATAGATATCATGAACACCACATCTTGCTTTTGTGTTTCAACTTTCAGTACACAGACCACTTTCCTGTGTAATTGCCGCTAAGTTGCTCTTTAGTTCTATAAACAAAGTTGATTTTAACACATGTCCAGACGTCTTATAACCCCTAAGCTCATTACTGCTTCAAATTTCAAATTAGCAGTAGACTCATTTGAATCTGCAAAGTCATCAATGATGGAGCTCACTGTAAAACCCTAAATCTAGCTGTCTAGGGATGTATGTTAATTTCTTCTAGTTCCATGCAACTATGAAGCAAGGAGGCACCTACATGTTCAAAGTTCAATCCTATTATAATTTATGCAATTACAAGGGCTTATGAAAGTAGTAAGTGATAATACTGATAAAAGATTGAAATTATCTGGGGTTTCTCCAACATTCTTGCCATTATATGCGTGACAGAATGAGTGCAAACTTACTGGGAGAAAGTGAGGACTGCAGATGCTGGAGTTCAGAGTAGAGCGAGTGGTGCTGGAAAAGCACAGCATCTGAGGAACAGGAGAGTTGACATTTCGGGCAGGAGCCCTTCATCAGGAATGAGACCCATTTCCGATGATCCTCATTCCCGATGTAGGGCTCTTGCCTGAAACATCAATTCTCCTGCTCCTCGGATGCTGCCTCACCTGCAAACTTATTGGGATAGACTCCTAGAATACTGTACCTAATGGCATTGTACTTGCAGCAAATGGACTATAGTGGTTCAAGAAGGCAGCTCACCACCATCTTCTCCAAGGCAATTAAAGACGGGAAACGAAAGTCGGCTGAGCCAGCAAAGCCCAAATATCATGAATAAATAAGAGAATGGAAGGCAATTCGGAATAGCTGACCAAGACTACAATGTTCAGTCTTGTTGAGAAGGAAGACCATTCAGATCAGAAAAGCTATCTGATGAAACAAATGTCGACACAAAGGCAAGTGAAAATGCTTGCACTGAAAGAATGGCAGCCATTAACATAAGGCTGTACAAACCATGGATTTTGGAAGACCAGCTATTGATGTTCTGTGGAGAAATGGCATGTTGTAATGAAGTGAGGTCATACTGACATATGAACAAGGAATAAGAATAAATATTCGGCCCTTCTAGCCAACGTTACTATTCGGTAAGACCATGGCTGATCTGGTTTGAACCTGCCTGAGAAGTGGTGCAGGCTGGTTCAATTGCAACATTTAAAAGGCATCTGGATGGGTATATGAATAGGAGGGGCTTCGAGGGATATGGACTAAATGCTGGCAAATGGGACTAGATTTATTTAGGAGATGTGGTCAGCATGGACAAGTTCGACCGAAGTGTCTGTTTCTGTGTCGAACTCCACTCTACATTTTTGCGTATTCCCAATAACCTTTCATCCACTTGGAAAGCAAGAATCGAGCTGCCAATGCCTCAAAAATATTTTAAAATTCTGCAATTGCTGCTTTCTAAGAAAGGGAAATCCAAACATTCACAACCTTCAAAGTCAAAAAAAAATTTAATCATCTCTGTTTTAAATGGGCGGCCCTACATTTGCAAACAGTGTCCCCCAGTTTCAGAATCTCCCACAAGAGTGAGCACCTTTTCAACATTCACAAGGTCAGGTCCCCTCAAGATATTATATGTTTCATAAGTTCTGCAAACAAATGAATAAATTACCCCATATGCTGTTGGTATCATTGGGCAAGAGAGTAACATTGGCCGGGGATTGGGACTTCATGAAGTCATATATTCAGCAAGCTGATACAGGTATTCATTTAAGATTTCCCCATAAGCACAACATCTCCAACAGCACAATGCTGGCTTCAAAATGCTGTGGGCTATCAGTTTGAATTTGGAACTTGAGTCCAGTAACTTTTGCCTTTGAGAGTGCAGCTAACGGAGCCATGTGCACATTTTTAGGAAACAATGGTGGGGGGGGAAAGAATCATGGATATCTCCCCAGATGCAATTCTGTTATAAAATTGTCAAACTTTAATCCATTGTCCATCTAACCTTTTATTATATACAATAGTGTGATGCTTATTCATTAGAATGTAAATAGTATTGGAATAAAAGTGCTGATTCCTTATACAAGTGATTCCACAGTGTCAGATGAGAGTTATTGGTTTAGACATGCAAATCCAATCAGAGATGTAATTAAAGATGATCACATAGATTTCTGGAGAATTTGAATTGACTGGTGGAGTATGCAGGCTTATGGAAGAATTCTGAGAAATGTGGAGTGGTACGTTTTGGTGGGATGAATGACAGGAGGTAATATGAATAAACAGTACAATTGTGAAGGCATGGGCACTGATGTAGATATGCACAAGTCTTGGTGACATCAGCACAAGTTGACAAAGCTGCTTAAAACGCATGCAAGATCTTTGTAAGGTTTTATGGGATAGAATATGAAAGCAAAGGAGTCATGCTAAAACCTTTCTAAAATATCACCAGGAGCATTTAGTTCAATTCTACGTAATATGCTTTCCATGTCAAAGCCTCAGAGAGGATGCAGGAGAAATTGTTGAGAATTGTACCAGGATTGAATAGCACCAATTCTGTGAAGAAATTGGAAATAGACTTTCTTTTCAGCAGAGATTCTGAAAGAAAATTTCGATAGAGGCGTTCAAAATTCATGATGAATTTGATAATAGTAAATAATGAGAAGCTTTTCCAGGTGCAGAAAAATCAATAACAACGATAGACAGTTCTACTGTGAATGGCAAAAGAAACAGGGGTGAGTACTTTTGTCTACACAGCTAGTTGTTGTGATCTGAACTGCAGCATCTGAATTGTTGAAACAGATTTAAAAGCAGCATTCCAAGGAGAATAGGATAAATACTTGAAGGGATAATACTTTCAGGGATAAGAGGAACAGAGCAATGCAGTGCCATTAATTGGACAGATCTACCACAGAGCTGGCAAATGCATGATGGGATAAACTACCCCTTTTGCTGCAGCATTCTATGATTCTAAATATTCAGAATCAAAAAGAGTCCATTTGCTTGGTTGAATCTAAGCAGGAACATTTTTGTTGCTAGGTTACAGGAGATACTTGAATTGGAAGCAATAATAAAAAAAACACCCAGAATTTCACAAATAAAAAAGCTAGAGTGTCAATGCTGCTTTGACCAAGATTTAGTGCCCCAATGAATCACCTATCCAGAACGTTGACATTGCAGAGAAAGTAAACCAAGCTCTTGCAGTTGATTACTGTTCATTATTAACACATCAAACAAGGTGGTTTTTAACGTAAACACTGACCACAGAATTTAATTTACTTAAAACACAATTATCTACTTAACTGACGCACCCTTAAGTGATGTAAACTGCGTTCTGAATTCAAATGCTCAAAGTGCAGTGGTTGGGTCTTTATGGCTATTCATGTGTTATCAGTTCTGACTTTGTCCTGTATTATAATTATCTAACACGTCCTGCATCAGTTACCACAGTTTAGAAGATGGAAGAGAAAAATGCATGTAAAAGTAACAAAATTAAAATTTGCCCAACTGAGGAGCATCACAACCTATTGTGCCCAATTGGGATTTTTTCTTTCTAACTAGGAAGTCAAATGAGACTGTGTTGTAGATGCTTAAAGAATAGACTTTAAGGTCATCAGCATTTGAGACCTCAGGGGCAACTTTTCACGCAGAGGGTGGTGTGTATGTGGACTGAGCTCTCAGAGGAAGTGGTGGAGGTTGGTGCAATTGCAACATTTAAAAGGCATCTGGATGGGTATATGAACCAGAAGGGTTTGGAGGGATATGGGCCGGGTGCTGGCAGGTGAGACTAGATTGGGATATCTGGTCAGCATGGACAAGTTGGACCAAAGGATCTGTTTCTGTGCTGTACATCTCTACGACAGGAAAGTTTCCATTGTTTATGTACAGCATACGTTAGCGTGCAGGTGCTGCAGGTAGTAAAGAAGGCAAACTGTATCTTGGCCTTCAAGTGAGTGGATTCAAATGCAGGAACAGGGATTTCCTGCTGCAATTATACAGGGCATTGGTGAGGCCACACCTGGAGCATTGCGTACAGTTTTGGTCTTATCCAAGGAAGGATTTTCTTGTGTAAGAGAGAGGTTAGCGAGGGTTAATGAAATTGATTCCTGGAATGGCAGGACTGATGTATTTAAAGAGATCTGCATCATTTAGGACTGTATTTACTGGCATTTAGCAGAATGAGAGGAGATCTCATAGAAATCTATAAAATTCTAACTTAATAAGTTAGATGCAGGAAGGATTTTCCTGATGGTGGTACAGTCCAGAACCAGGGATCATACTTAGCTTAAGGATAACGGGTAAACCTTTAGGATTGAGTTGAGGAAAAAGCTTTTCAACCATGGACTGGTGAGCCTGTGGAATTCACTACCAAAGAAAGCGATAGACACCGAAACATAATGTTTTCAAGAAGGAAGTTGACGTAGCTCTTATCAGCTAAAGGGATCAAGGGATATGGGGGAGAATGGGATTAGGCCATTGAACTCAATGATCAGCCATGATCATATTGTTTAGCGGAGCAGTCTTGAGAGGTCGACTTGCCTATTCTTATCTTCTATGTTTCTAAATGCATGTTTTATTTCCCGCTGTCCGAGGTGCTGAAATAGAATTTTTTTTAGATGTAGGCAAAACAGCTTCAGGATGGAATTCCCTCCCTTTCAACCTCAACAATGCATATTTACCCAAACCTTAGAATAAAAACATACAACAGTACATTTTGCATACTAGCACCGACCACAGCTGTGGTATTTTTTAATGTACTGTTCAACCGAAGCCAGTTTTGCACAGTTGAGACCGCCTTGACTATCTGTTTATTTAGAGTCTTGAAACCCCATAAAGAGAAAAACTTCCATCATTTATGTTTGTTTGCATTGTATATGTCCTTTGAAACCATGAGTGTCACATAGCATCTTTTCTAATAATAGCAAAATACTAAACATGTTGGAGGTCTAAATTAAAAGGAGAAATTGCTGGAGAAACTCAGCAGATCTAGCAGCATCTGTGGAAAGAGAAACAAAGTTAACATTTTGACTCAAGTGATGCTTCTTTGGAGCCCTTTTTCTGAGACTTTTTTCGTTTGCTAGTAGAATTTCTTTTGAATTGTGCACGTGACAGCGCAAAGTGAAATGACTAAACAAGCCACTTTATAAACAAAACTCAGGAACCAATATAACATCCATTTGAATTTATTTATGTGAGCTCTTGTCTCTGAGAGAGGACTGCATGCAAAACAAGGGACATATGCAGCAGAAAGACGACTTTCTGCATGCTATTGTACAGTAAATCTATTATATACAGACAACAAAAATAGATCCACTGAGCTATAGAAGTGAATGAAGATGCAACAAAGTCAATAAATATCAATAATAGCACAGAGAAATACCAAGTGGCACTGGGAAGAGACACCTATTTGCACCTGAAAATACATTACTGAGCAGATACCACTTTTCACTATAAATTTCATCACAGCCTTTCATTATCTACAGATGCAGAAAGTATTAGAGGTATTCTGCAGGGCAAGGGTGAGTCGAATTCTTTATAGAAAAAAAGTGATCTTTTCACACTTGATGTGTTCAACTGAATCCGCAATCAGGCAGGGTTGTGTGCTCTTCACGCGTGAGACCCTTATGTAACTGGTGCAGTGAGAGTTAAACTACAGCATCATTGCAATAGAAATTCAATAACAGCAGTGGTTCTGGAGGGCAAATGCAATTTCCTACTTCAAACAAAACTTCTATCGGATCAATTGTAATTTCACTACAATACTGTCTCTTTAACCTGTCTTACAGTTGACAGAACTTGCCCAGGCATAGATGCCTGGAATTATACAAAAAAATGGAAGACAAACATATATTCTTAAAAAAAATAAAAACAGGTGGTCAAGCTTTATGTATTCTGTTAAAGTGCACTATAAATACTAATCTTTAAAGATACAATCAAACAATTCAGATAGTACCTTCTATATATTTGCTATATTCTTGTCAAGGAAATATCATGTACAGGTGACAAGGTTGTCTGGGATTTACAGTGTGCTTAAAATGGAGCCTCATAAAATCATTTCAAAACAAAGTGTTTTAAAATATTTTCCTTCCAACACTGTACAGATGACAGCTTTCTGGCTCAGTAGCAGATATGGACTTGGGTGGGGATGTGCACAGAGAATAGCATGTGCTCTGAAATGTTGGCATGTACAGGGGAGAGCCTGAGTGAGAGAAAGGGAGAGAGGAGTGTCACAGTCCTGAAAGGAAGTACTGACATGTGTGACAATCAATAATCTAGTGGGAAGGAGGGAGGAAGGGATAAGACAGTGAGGAATTTGTAAGGACTATTTGCTGATAAGCAATAAACAGAAAAGCAACCAATAGCTCTTTGAAAAATATTCATTTTGTTGGTCTCCAATAAGCAACACTGTATAAAGTATTGTTTCTTTAAAAAAACCACATCCATGGAAACATTCATTTCACAACTTTCTTTGAGAGTGTTTGTTTTTAAATAATTTAAAGAATTAATAATGAGGAAAAATAAAAGGACAGCAAAGTCAGCAGCTATCTTGCTCTGATTTTGTGCACAGAAATTCAGCCAATGACAATTCTCCATTTGTGAAATGACATATATCCATTTGGCACTCGTTGATAGGGCCTCTCGTGTAAACCTCCGACTGCATGACCTTTGATGGCTTTCAAAATAGCAGGCCAACAATAGGAGGCTGTCTCTTTAAGGCAATATAAAAAAAAGGCAATCTACAAACATTTGCGTCAACGACCAAACAAAAATATAAAAAGCTACAGGAGTGTCTGCAAATGAAGGATTACCATATCAGTCATGTTCTCACAATTTCTGTTACCAAAAGTCAACATCTAAATAATATTTTACACAAAAATATACAAGTCACAGATTGCGTCACTTGATTATGTTTTGGTGGCCGAGGACTGGGAGATGATTTCCTGCTGAGAAGTTAAGTCTTCTGCTTGTTGTTGGCTGTGTCAGGCCTGTAGTCTTTTCTTTCAGAGACATTGCGTTTGATTTTCGCATTTACAGCATACATCTCTTGGTTCAGCGATGGGCTGGAATGTGACTTTTTCATTCCATTACCGTCATTCTCCAAGAGCATATCTGGCCCTCCTTCCTTCAGGAGTTTAACGTATGTCTCATATCGGGTTTTCTGTAACAGAAGTTAGCATGGTAACAGAAGTTAGCATGGTAACAGAAGTTAGCATGGTAACAGCTCAGTGCAAAAAAAGAACACAACCCTTTAAACAGAGAAAGCTGCAGCCTTGAGGCCAATGATCAACTGTAACATAGGTTTGACCTTCCCACTGACTCCATCATTAAATGCGCTGCTTTCCCATTTCTTTCATAGCAGCCTGTGCACTGAATTCTTTCAAACTTTGTGAGCTTTGTCAATGATGTTAGGTTAATTTTATTGAAGATATATGGGTAGAGGATAATGATTGGTTAAGTACCTCGAGCACATATTAAGAATATCTCTGCATAATCCTCCTGAGGATAACATTTTAATTTGAGCTTAATTTGTGATTTGATCTTTGTTACCATATCCCTTTAAGGAGCTGTTACATTCTCATTTGGTTTGGTTTCAATTGGTTCATTTAAAATAATATAAAGGAGGATTCCTTAGCTCAGATGCTTGGAGATCATTCACTCCCCAGACTAGCCAGCACAATTGTTGACATGATCCCATCTGATGGTAATATAGGGATAGTCAGATCCCAGAGTGAAATCTGACTTGTTAGACCTCAAGTTTCATTTTTCCAGTTTGGTTATCATGTTTAGAGGCTGCCGATGTATGTTTAGCAGAAGAATTCAAGTTTTTTACAGAAAAAGACAAGAAAAGAAACAAAGCTATATCATAAAGATCTTATCATAAACAACAAAAAGAAAGATTCAATCTTTTTCCTGGCAACAACCTTTTCAGTCACTTAATCCTGGTGAAAAATATAATTTCCTTCTTCACTTTTTAATTCCTTACTCAACTGATAGATTTAGAAGCACTTCCTTTCAGCATATTCACCAGATGGGATTTTCTCTGTCTTTTCCAGAGACACACATACAGTCAATTCTGCTATAACGTGAATTGGCTTTAACGCAGTTTAAGAATTTAGACCGTTATTTGTAAACGCGAACCTTCCTTACCTGCATTGGGTAGAACGTGATTCCAACCCCATTAGTTTAAATGATGTGGCTTTTGGGCGATTTTCTTATAACGGTAGACTGCATGAGAATGGAACTATCGCATGATATCAGAATCAGCTGTACAGGCTAACTCACTCTCCTTTCTCTCTGAATTTGAGGGAACAAGCTGCACGAGCTTTTCTGGTTACTGAGACTACTTATAGCTGCTGAACAGCAAATCCGCCAGGATCATTTTTGCTTCCCCCTGAACTGAACCTTCTTCTCACTTCTGACCTCTCATGTTTTGGGGTCACGAAAGCTCAATTTAATGAACACCTCAATTATCTCACCAGGTAGCTTCTCTGGTTCTTTAAGTTTAAATCACAGGATTTCTTGCATTACAGAACAAATGGCCAGCACATAATGAGAGAAATCACATTCCTGGTTCCACTAAATTATTAATTGCAAACCTAATACAATAACATCAATGGCAGGAATGAAGAAGGGGTTAAAATTCAGCAGTATGGTCCCAACAGAGGAACTTGCAATTCTGATGTGACTGCATATTGAGAATGGCAGTGTGTTCTGGGAATGGAATACAAATGGAAATGACATTACAAACACTCTTGGTAGAATAGGGAATAGTTAATTAGAAAAAATAGAATACCTGAGATGTCATCACCATATGAATAAAATATGGCGATACACCCCTTAAAGAGTTCAAATTTTCAATTTCCCCTCATTTCCATTAAATTTAGCCTTACACTTCAACAAGAGATGGTTTTGTGGTGCAGACGGTGGCATCCCTGCCTCTGAGTCAGAAGCCCCACATGTCCCAGTCTAGGATTTCAATATTAACCTGTAAATCACTCCAATGTGCCAACGGTAGGGAATAAGAGCAGGCGAGTCTCCTGGTCAGCTGAACTTGACACTGAGTGACACCTATATAGCCTCTGGCAAGCTGATCCAGGAATTACTAAGCAAGAAACCAGACATAGGCACGCACTTTGCCTGCCTCCTGTGATGTTAGATATGGAAAAATAGCAAAGTCATCTGCAAGAGTCAGGGTGAGGAAATAAGGCAGGAGTTAAGACTGTTGGAAGAAAATATATTCATCGAACCATTATATTTCATCATAAACTGACAATGTAAATATTATTTTCCCAATTGCACTGAATATAAATGGTGTCGGTATTTTTAATGTTACCAAAGGGCTTTGTGCATCAATACCTTTATCAAGTCATCAGTCAATAATTTAATTACTGTTAAACTGAATTAAGGAGCTGTTAAATGCATGCCAATAATACTAATGGTGCTGTTTGTACATAGACTCTGCCTAAATGGTGGATTAAACCCTGTGGGACTCCCTAAAGGATAAACATTAGGTTTTTGATGCAGACAAATGTGGTGCACTATTCTTTGTTCCCCTGGGGGTGTACATCTGCTTGCTAGTCGATGGTGTGGTTGGAAGTGCCCTAAGTTACAAAGAAGTCTGTATCTTCAGAGAACAACGCTCCATCGAGCTGAAAGTCAGAGTGAGCAAGAAGGGGAAATAAACAAACATTTTCTAATAGGGTGAATAAACTGAAAAGATATTGTAGCTCCACCCCACTTCCATCCTGAGCTGAAAAGTCAACTTCAATCTTTCATAATACTTGGTGCTTTGAGAATAACAAATAAATATGATTTGGAGACGCCGATGTTGGACTGGGGTGTACAAAGTTAAAAATCACACAACACCAGGTTATAGTCCAACAGGTTTAATTGGAAGCACACTAGCTTTCGGAGTACCTCTCATTCTAGTGTGCTTCCAATTAAACCTGTTGGACTATAACCTGGTGTTGTGTGATTTTAAACAAATAAATAGTGATATTTACTTATCGTGATACATTAGAATAGTTAATTCATTTTAAATAGCCTGAGAAATTAATTAATTTAAAGGAAATGAAATAATTATTTGGAAAATAATTAATTGTCACAAGTAATAATGTGAGTTGATTTGGAAACATCAGCATGGATTTGTTAAGAGAAATTTGTGTCTAAGCCTAATTGCTGGAGTTTTTTGAAAGGGTAACAGAAAGGTTAATGATAAATGCTCCTAATATGGTGTACATGGATTTCCAAAAAAGCATTTGATACAGTGTCACATAACAGATTTATGAGCAAAGCTATAGCTCATGGAATAAAAGGAACAGCAGCAAAGTGGATACAAAACTTGGCCTAGGAACAAGAAACATAGGCACAGAGAGAACAAGTTAATGAGTATTTTTCAAGCTGGGAGAAAATTTGTAGTAGCGTTTCTGATGAGTTGGCAAAATGACCCTTGCTTTTCTTAATACATACTAATGATCTAGATCATATTCATAGAATCCCTACAATGTGGAAGCAGGCCATTCAGTCCATCGAGTCCACACTGACCCTCTGAAGAGCATTCCACTTCGACCCAACCCTACCGTATCCCTGTAATCCTGCATTCTCCATGGTTAATCCACATAACCTGCCCATCCCTGGACACTATGGACAATTGAGCATGGCCAAACCATCTCACCCGCATATCTGTGTCTGTTGTGTACAGGTAACAATTTCAAAGTTTGCACCTGACACAAAACCTGGGAGCTTGGAAACTGTTAGGAGGATTCTGTAAGATCTTTTATTTCAAATGGATCAAGAATAAGTAAAATGTGCATCACTTTTTGTGTTTTCCTGCATGACTGAAGAATGATTGAAACAGTATTATGCAGGTGTTCAAAGATTGCGAATGGTGCTAGATAAATGTAAGTTCTTTCACAGAAGCACACAATCATTACAATGAGAAGGAGTCCATAAGGCCCATCATGTTTGCACTGGTTATTTGTGCATTTTAACTGCATACCAATCTTCTGCTTTCAGAGTATACACAATGCTCGAGCTGAGGTCTAACCAGTGTCTTATTTAAGTTTGTCATAATCTTCCTACTCATGCACTCTTTGCTCCTATTTATCTAGCCTAGAATGCTGCATGATTTGTTAACACATCCATGTGTCCTGCCAATTTTAAAGTCTTATGTACAAATATGCCAAAATGAAGAACTTCAAAGGGACGTTGACAAGTTGATGGAGTAGTAGATGCGTGGCAGATGCAGTTCAATCTGAAGAAGTGTGAGGAGATGCAGTTTGGTGCAAAGAACATAGAGAGATTGAATGAAATAAAAGGTTCCATTTTAAAGGGTGTGCAGATTCAAAGACACCTGGGTGTGCATCATTCTTTCTCATTAACAATGACAAGAGGGGTAGTTAATAAACTATATAATATTCTAATTTTCACAAACAGGGGTATCGAGTACAAGAGCAGGAAGGTTATGATGAACCTTTGTATGATACTGGTTAGACGGCACGGTAGCACAGTGGTTAGCACTGCTGCTTCACAGCGCCAGAGACCCGGGTTCAATTCCCGCCTCAGGCGACTCTCTGTGTGGAGTTTGCACATTCTCCCCGTGTCTGCGTGGGTTTCCTCCGGGTGCTCCGGTTTCCTCCCACAATCCAAAAATGTGCAGGGGTTAGGTGAATTGGCCATGCTAAATTGCCCGTAGTGTTAGGTGAAGTGGTAAATGTAGGAGAATGGGTCTAGGTGGGTTACGCTTCGGCGGGTCGGTGTGGACTTGTTGGGCCGAAGGGCCTGTTTCCACACTGTAAGTAATCTAGACCTCACTGGAATATTGTATAATGTTTTGGGCACCACACTATAGGGAGGACAAGAAGAGTGCAGAGGAGATTTACAAGAATGGTGTTCAGGTTGAGAAATTTCAATTATGAGAAAAAATTGGAGAAGTTGGGGCTTTTTCTCTTTGGTGTAGTGAAGGCTGAGAGGAGATTTGTTAAAAGTTTTCAAATTCACCAAGGTTCTGTACAAAGCGGATAAGAAAAAAAACTCTTCCAACTCATAAACCAATCGAGTACCAAAAAGAAAAGTTTTCAAATGCTTTGAAAAAGAAACAAATACAAGATTAGAAAATAGTTTCTTGACATGGTGAGTAGTTAAGGTATGGAATGCACTGCCTGGAAGTGTGGAGGAAGGTTCAATTGAAGCATTGAGCAGGATGACTGTTTCTATGTAAGCAATGGGCACTCTATTAAAATGCGCAGGGAACCGGTGCAGACCCAATGGGCTGAATGGCCTCTGGCTGCACCATAACAATTCTGTGAAAGTATTTGCAATTATTCATAAAAGTTCACAACCTTTATTGAATGCCCATATAGTCCCAATGTAATTATGCAGGAAAACCACCAAAAGAATTATAAACTGCACTGTGTTCTTCTTAATGTAAAACTGAGACTCTGTCGAATCTGGAGTCACTCATAAGCAATCTCAAAGTCCTATGCAGCCTGTGATATCCACAGGTAGCATTTGGCAGTCTTGTAAATGCCCTCTTAGGCATCAGCTTAATCTCTTCATTTCAGGAAAAAAATGTACTCATCAGCAACAGCCTGTATTTATACATAGTGTGTCACATAATAAAATATTTCAATGCATTTCAAGGGGGCACTTTTGAACAAAAGTCATAAAAGTGGATCTAAGGGCATAAAACCAAATGTTAGGTCAAGCTTTAAGTAGTGCTTGAAAGCAAGTTAAAGAGGCAGAATTATTTATGGAGGAAATAACAATGCAGACAGCTGAACCAATGGTTACCAATGGTGGAGCAATTAAAGCAGGGATGTTCAAGAGGTCAGGATTAGAGGCGATTATCTCAAACAATTGTCTGACTGTAAAAGTCTATCAAGGAGATTTCAAAGAATGAGTATTTTAAGGTCAAGAAAGTTTGGCTTAGCAATAAAAGACTGATTCAAAGAGTGTGGCGCTGGAAAAGCACAGCCATCAGACGAGCAGGAGAATCGACATTTCAAGCAAAAGCTGTTCATCAGGATGAAGAGCTTATGCTCAAAACGTCAACTCTCCTGGTCCTCAGATGCTGCCTGACCAGCTGTGCTTTCCAGCACCACACTCTTTGACTCTGATCTTCAGCATCTATAGTCCTCACTTTCTTCCACAGAAGAGTGTGGTTTGGTATGAATTAGGACTTTGGAACAATGCTCCCTCTGAGCTGCACGAGCCGTTGGGAAACTCCACACACATTGATCCATCAGTCGATGAATGCTTTCTGCTTTCAGAAGCTTCTACCATACATGGACCTTGGAGGTCCTTGCAGTGGCAAAGCCAAATTACAGGGAGCACTAATTAGGAAGCGAGTGTTAGAGGACCTCAGATATATGGCTTATCCAATATAACCAGCTCCATTTATTGCTGCCTCAGAGTGTCACAACATCATAGGCATATAAATCTTTGTAATTCTGGAGTTTAAAACTTTATTGGCAAACATGAGTAGAGTTGCTTCAGAACTACGGTGAAATTGCGATGAGACTTGTTGAAAGGCAGCACATAAAGCAGGAAGAGATTTATCAGAACTAACTCTCCCTGACTGTACAAAGTCAAGTCGTTGAAAGGTGCAAAAAAGAGAGACAAATGAAGACTTTTTTCACATATTTGCTGCTTTGTTGTATTTTCAGGCTTTTAAATAGGAACCTTCTTGGCTGTCTTGCAGCCCCCTTTAACATGAATTTAATGGATGGACCCCCAGTTATTCAACTTAGCATGGTTTTACTATGTACAGAAAGTACACAACTACAAAAGACCGTTTGAACAAACTAATCTATATGTGTTTTAAATTAATTTATAGGATAGTGGTGTCACTGCTGGATAAGCATTTACTGCCTATCTCCAGTTTCCCTTGAGATTGCCTCAAGAATGTGCTGAGATGCCTTCTTAAATGGCTGCCATCCATGTGCAGTATGTGGACCCACAATGTCATTATGAGAGGGATTTCCAGAATTTTGGTATCAGTGTTCAAGCCTCATTCTATCCAACACATCTTATTAACTTTGCCAGGAGATTCAGTTGTCCCTCGACACAGCTGAATAGAGGGCATGGGGTGTGTATGAACAAAGAACAGTACAGCTTAAAAACAGGCTCTAAAGCTCACCAAGACTGCACCAACACATGATGTCTTTCTAAAATAAAGTCCATTCACCTCCATGCCGTCCATATTCCTCTCTTCCCTGCCTACTCATATATCTTGTCAAAAAAGGCATCAAAACATCAAAACAAGAAAAAATACATATGGAAAACAAAAGCCAGAGGTAGGTCACTAAAGCAGGAAGTGACTAATTATTTTGGTTTCAGGATTGAGAATGGAGAATATGGTAACACTTCCAACTCTCAGATCCATTATGTGGTCGACAACAGAACATGATGTTTCTCAGTAAAGAGTACATCTGAATGAACCACAATGGTTCCTTGCTATTTCCCCAATTGCTTTTTACAAGTTTTCAATCTGGTGCACTGAATGAAGTGTAGTTGCATTCATAAACATATTTCCTGCCCTTACACTTAGCAGAATGGATGATTGCCAGAAGTGGAAATAGTGGTACACACAATTTGACACACAAAGCATCAGATTTAAAGCACAGTAATTTAACTACAACCAAAATCCTGAAATGAATTTTTCAACATCGATATGTAATGCTGCCCTGAGCTCAACTCTTTACCTTTATATTTTAAGCCCAATCAAAGTGGCTTTAGACAATCAACATAGTTAATGAAATCAGTATTCCAAGCTGGAGGGTAATTCCTTTGAGGCTAATTTTTAATTGAAGGAGCAGGGGGTGGAATTAAGCACAATTCTTTATTGCAAATTCTGCAATGGAGCCTCTGACACGTAGCAGTCTGAAGAGAAGTGTAAAGTCATCAAGCTGAAGAGAGCAGATTGCAGTGCCTGATGAGTCTTTTGACAAACTGTTTGCTCTAAACATCTCACGGTGTTGTGTCAAGAACTTGAAGACAAGTTTACACAGTATGGAAACACTGGTGTTTACTCCTTTGCTCAGTAATAAATAAATTGTCTGCATCACGGATAAATTTTGACAGATAATTTCTAATCAAACACCAGCCTTCTCGCAGCTCCCAGTCCAATGCTTCGAGTCTTTTTCTGCACTGGGGAACTCTCGCATTGTACTTTTCACCTTGCCATTCAGCTTTCTACCCTAAAGGTCTCCTGAAAAAGATTTAGCTTCACCTGAAACCTCTTTCCAGCTTACCCTTACTCCTCGTGCCTGTGGGAAGTCTGTGGGGGGGGTAGATAGAGAAACCTACCAAGACTTTCCTGAGAGATGCAGATCAGCAGCTCAAGAGTGTGGTGCTGGAAAAGCACAGCATGCCAGGCAGCATCCGAGGAGCAAGAGAATTCTTGACCTGCTGTGCTTTACCAACATCACACTCTCAACTCTGATCTCCAGCATCTGCAGTCCTCACTTTCTCCTAGCAGGTCATCAGTTGTGAGTGGACAAAGCGATGCACAAAAGGTACGCAACCTACGAGTACATGTGAGGAATATCTCCATTGTCTTTGTCCATTTCTCTACCAAAAGACATTCCTGATCTGGGTTTCCTGAGACTTACCCATCAGCTGGCAAGTCTCTGCTGGCTTTTGACATTGAAAAGCCTCCCCATTTCACTCTTCTGGAGTTGGCATCAAGCTGTCAGCATGCAGAGGAGGTCCAGTTGCTAAAATATCCCATCAGCTTAAATCTGCATGTTTGTATGTGCACTTTACACTCCCCCTGCCCTCCCCAATGCAAAAGGCCACTAGGAATAACAGGAAGTAGAAGCAGCAGCAGGCAATCTAGCCCTTTGGGCACACTCTGCCCTTTAACATGATCACACCTGATGTTAGGAGATAAGAGTCGAGAGTGTGGCGCTAGAAAAGCACAGTAGGTCAGGCAGTATCCGAGAAGCAGGAGAATCGACGATTTGGGCATAAGCCCTTCATCAGGAATGTTTGATGAAAGGCTCTCGATTCTCCTGCTCCCTGGATGCTGCCCGACCTGCTGTACTTTTCAAGCACCACACTCGTGGCTCATCTCATCCTGGTCTCAACTTCACTTTCCTGCCTGCTCCCCATAGCCCTTTGCCCCGCTTTTCATCAGAACCAAAACTATTTCTTTCTTGAATCTGTTGATTGATTCTGCCTCTATTGCACTCTGGGACAGTGAGTTCCACAGATTCACGACCCTCTGAGAGAAGTAGCTTCTCCTCATCTCAGTTTTTGAACCAGCCTCCTCTTGCTAAAAGCAGTATTCTCAGCGTCTCTGTTGCCAACTACCACAGTGACAACAGAGGAATAGGAAGTGGACTGTGACTGCATGAAGTAACATCCCACTACCAGGGTGCAGTAAAAGGAATTTGTACATTTGGTATTATTCAAGGGAAAAGTAATTTGGGAGAGATGGGAATAGTGGTCTACCCAGTGGGCAGTTTAACATCACATGATTAAATGTAAACCATTCCTAAGAAAACACATTCCTATTTTCTCAACAGTTTACAGGTACCACATTGTGCTAACTCCTCCAGATCAAATGTTTGGCCATGGGTTATTCCAACCAGCAACAGGAAGGTTGTAGGCCACCATTAATTGAAAATGCAACTGAAATTTAGACAAATCAAAAGGAGGAAACCTTTTATGCCTGGAAACATGAAAGGAGTGAGCATCCAGTCATTGCCTTTTCAAAGGCCATAGGGACAGGCCAAAAGAGGGTGTGATGGCCTCAGAAATGAATTAGATGTATGAATAGGAAGGGTTTCGAGGGATTTGGGCCAAATGCTGGCAAAATGGGACTAGATTAGTTTAGGATCCGAAGGGTCTGTTTCCGTGCTGTATGTTTCTATGACTCTATGGCAGAGAGTGAAATCTTCCTACATTAATGAATGAGTGGTCTCAGTGGTGCATGGGTTATACCAAACAAGATGGACCAGATAAACACTGAATATTGCTTCACACTTAGAGTCATAGAGATATACAGCATGGAAACAGACCCTTTGGTCCAACCCGTCCATGCCGACCAGATATCCTAAATTAATTAGTCCCATTTGTCAGAATTTAGTCCATTTCCGTCTAAACCCTTCCTATTCCTTACCATCCAATGCCTTTTAAATGCTGTAATTGTACCAGCCTCCACTGCTTCCTCTGGCAGCTTATTCCATACACACAACACCCTCTGCATGAAAAAGTTGCCCCTCAGGTCCCTTTTAAACCTTTCCCCTTTCACCTTAAACTTATGCTCTCTAGTTTTGGACTCCCCCAACCTTGTCTATTCACTCTATCTGTGCCCCTCATGATTTTATAAATCTTTAAGGTCACCCCTCAACCTCTGATGCCCAGGGAAAACAACCTCTGCCTATTCAGCATCTCCCTATAGCTCAAACCCTTTTAAAGAAAAGGACAGAAGTGAGGGGGACTGCACATTTAGTTAGAAACTCAGTTAAAAAAAATCCTAAGAGTGTTGACTGGAATAATTTTCCACAACAGAAGCAGAAAGCTTAATCAAGAATAGAGAATAATAGAGAAAAAAGAATAATCAAGAAGAGACAAGATGCTGCATTGAAGGGACTTCAGCCATACAAGCAATGGGTTACAGTGAGGAAATATCACTTCAACAGCACTGAATTATTCATAACTCTCACACTCCTTTTCCCTGGAGGTATGAAAGGCAAAGTCATCAGTGTCCTTGTGGACCAGAGGGATACTCTCGTAGTAAAGGGAGAGAGAGACAACTATTGGCAATGTAAGCCAAGGGTCACCACAATGCAGATGAGAGGAGAGATTGACAAGCAGACTCCCTCATGATAACCACAACCAGCAAAAGTGAGTGAAGCCCCCACACTGTTGGGGTCACTCTCGAGAGTGTGGCGCTGGAAAAGCCGGTCAGGCAGCATCTGAGGAGCAGGAGAATTGACATTTCAGGCATAAGCCCTTCATCAGGAATGACACAGGAATGTTGGAGTCACTCTGCCTGATAAACCAGCCTTCCAGCCAACTGAGCTAACCAGCCACCAATACACAGTGTTCAAACAAAATGGGATCAGAGTGCCACTGGATCAAAGCAGGCACAGTTGGAACTCAATTCCCAATTTAAAATTGCACCTGTTCCATCCTTATTTTTGTATTTTAATTCAAATACTTATACCTACAGTTAGGATGGACAATTTCTAAGTAAATCTGTCACAGTGTGATTGCAACTTTCTTTCAATAGTGCCACGGCAACATCTCCTGGGAATGAGGGTACAACAGCAGCTGAAAGATTTGTAAATGTGGAAGCA
Source organism: Chiloscyllium plagiosum (assembly GCF_004010195.1). NCBI lineage: Eukaryota > Metazoa > Chordata > Chondrichthyes > Orectolobiformes > Hemiscylliidae > Chiloscyllium > Chiloscyllium plagiosum. The sequence goes on along the minus strand of NC_057741.1, from coordinate 27,937,823 downwards.
TATGTTCTCAATGGAAAGGGTATTGTGGGCAAGGCTGTGTTGCCATACAAGTGAAAATGCATTAGCAATGGACAGTTTCTCATAACTCAGCATCTTATTAACATACAAATTAAGAGCCACTTGACCTCTAAAGCCTACTTCGCTATTCAATAAGATAATGGCTAAACTGGTTACTCCACATTTCTGCCTACTTATCAGATTAGATTCCCTACAGCATGGGAATAGGCCTTTTGGCCCAACTTGACACTCCAAAAAGTAACCCACGCAGATCCACTCACTTACATTTACCCCTGACTAATGCAGCTAACACTATGGGCAATTTAGCATGGCCAATTCACCTAACCTGCACATCTTTGGATTGTGGGAGGAAACTCACACAGACACGGGGAGGATGTACAAACTCCATACAGTCAGTCACCTGAGGCTGGAATCGAACCCAGGTCCCTAGCACTGTGAGGTGGCAATACTAACCACTGAGCCACCGTGCTGCCCAATACTCTGATAAGCTTTCTCCCCTTCCTTATCAGGAATCTCTCCATCTCTACCTTAACAATATTCAAAGACTTAGCTTCCACCAACTCTTGAGAGAGTTCTTCATGATAGGAATGAAGATAGCCAGAAGCTGATTGATTTACAAGATGTTTGATAGAAAATGTATAACAATTCATACAAGCCACATGAGAAGTCACTAAACAAGCTGCCAATTTGATGGTTGCTGGTAAGACAGGAAATCATCTTCAAAGACAAAAAAAATTCTTGAACAATATTATCATTCAAAATTACAGAGTGCATCACAGCCAGGATAACATGGCTAGCAAACTGCCAGAATAAACAATGCCGGTACCGTGTAACGAGAACTGTGGCAGAAGAAGATTAGATTAGATTCTCTACAGTGTGGAAACAGGCCAAAGGGCCCATCAAGTCCACACCAACTCTCCAAAGAGTAACCCAGTCGGTCCCACTTCCCTCTGACTAATATACCGAACACTATGGGCAATTTAGCACAGCCAATTCACCTAACCTGCACATCTTTGGACTGTGGGAGGAAACCGGAGCAGACACGGGGAGAATGTGCAAACTCCACACAGACAGTCACCTGAGGCTGGAATCGAACCGAGGACACTGGTGTTGTGAGGCAACAGTGCTAACCATTGAGCCACCGTGCCTCTCCAAAGAAGTGCTCATATTATTGGGAACAAGTCCACATGCACAACATGCATACAAAAGAACTGCTGGAAGGAAATATATGAAGAAAAATAATCCCAAAGTTTCACTTGAACCAAGATTTGCATTTTATTTAGCACCATTCCCATCGTAACAATGTCCCATGACACAAAAAGTATTGAACAAGATTTGACTTTGATCTGTGCGAAGAACTATTAAGACAGATTACCAAAAGTGAGATCAAAGAGATAGGTTTTATGGAATGGCATTATGGATCAGATCAGCACAGGTCTGGGAAGGGAATTCCAAAGCTTGGGAGGGATGAGGCAATGGCTGACAACTATGGAGCAGTGATGGTTGTTGAGCTGTGTTGCTGAAGATTTCTGACTGGCAGTGCAATGATCAATGTGACAATGCCACGCATTGAAAAACATCCCCTTTCTAATCTGCTGTCTCCGCTGTTTCTAAACACAATTATATATAGCTACAGTGGAAGGAATGAGTGCACAAAAGCTTTTGCCAAACTCTACCTCAAACTCCAGGTAGTGTTCCTTCAGTCTGTACTCATCAATTTCCTTCGCTTTGACTTTCTTGTCTGGAGGGTAGGAGCGGTGCTCAGTGAGCTCAGTGGAAATCTGTTTTAGCTTGGCCTCATGTGACTTCAGCTGGTCCTCCTGAAACCAAAGTAGTTGCAAATGCATTATGAAAATAAACTGAGCTAAAAGCAAGTTTCAAGTTTTTCACAACAGCGAGTTTCTTTTGGAAAGGCAATTCCTCATCCAGGCACAGAGTTTTACAAAGTCACTATGATTCTTTACTTGATCACCAATGATCACCGAGATCCACACCTGGTGAGGTCCTTCAACTCCAAACAAAAGCGTGGGAAATCATGTCTCACAAACTTGATTGAGTTTTTTGAAGAAGTAACAAAGATTGATGAGGGCAGAGCAGTAGATGAGATCTATATGGACTTCAGTAAGGCATTCAACAAGGTTCCCCATGGGAGACTGGTGAGCAAGGTTAGATCTCATGGAATACAGGGAGAACTAGCCATTTGGATACAGAACTGGCTCAAAGGTGGAAGACAGAGGGTGGTGGGGGCTTGTTTTCAGACTGGAGGCCTGTGACCAGTGGAGTGCCACAAGGATCGGTGCTGGGCCCTCTACCTTTTCTCATTTACATAAGTGATTTGGATGCGAGCATAAAAGGTACAGTTAGTAAGTTTGCAGATGATACCAAAATTGGAGGTTGAAAGTGGAGTCGCAGGTAGATAGGGACAGTGAAAAAGTGTTTGGTATGCTTTCCTTTATTGGTCAGAGTATTGAGTACAGGAGTTGGGAGGTCATGTTGCGGCTGTACAGGACATTGGTTAGGCCACTGTTGGAATATTGCATGCAATTCTGGTCTCCTGCCTATCGGAAAGATGTTGTGAAACTTGAAAGGGTTCAGAAAAGATTTACAAGGATGTTGCCAGAGTTGGAGGATCTGAGCTACAGGGAGAGGCTGAACATTTTCCTTCATTTTTATTTTCCTTCAGTCTCAATGCAAGGGTGTTTAAATGATGGAAAGTTTCAAGCAACAGGATTTGCTTTAATGGTCTGTATGATGTTTTTAAAAATTTGTTTCATCAGACGTGGGCATCGCTGGCAAGGCCAGCAGCTGTTGACCATCCCTCACTACCCTTGAACAGAGAGGCTTGCTAGAGCCATTGTAGGGAGCAGTCAAGAGTTAGCCAGATTTCTCTCAAACTGGAGTTCACATGTAGGCCAGACCAGGTAAGGATTTCACTCCCTAAATGACATGAGTGAACTAGATGCCATTTTACAACAACTGATGATAATTTCATGTGCCCCCTTTGCTGAGATAACTTTCATATTCCAGATTTATTAATCGTATTTAAATTCGTCTGGGTGTCATGAACCCATGTTGATATCAGATCTTGGGCACTCTGGGATTACCACTCTAGTGACAACATCATAAGCTGAACACTTCCAATTCATTCGCTTGGGCAAGTGGACTTTCTCTTCATTGGTATTATGCATTGAATGAAGTTTAAAATCAATTAGTTGGGTAAACAGCAGGGCAGGGGGTCTAACTAGATCAATCTTTAAATGAGCTGTCATGGGACCAATGGGCTGAATAGCCTCCTTTCATATCCCAAGATCCTATGGAAAGAGCTGGCTCATCTAAAAGGTGATGCTGGTATTTCAAGAACTTTGCTCCTTATTTTCCCTTATGCTTTTTTTAAGATTCCACCCCTTTGAGTCCAGTCTTCCAATACATTGGCATCTTGACATAGCATGCTTTCAGAGGTGATAGTTCATCGAATGCCATATTTGAAGTGTTACCAGGTTCCCAAGGAATGTAACACTTAATGGTCACTCCTTACTTTGGGTCCCACTCACTGAGTACCACGTTCTCGACAGCAGATTGTACTTTTCCAAGCAGTCATCTAGTTTTCTACTCAGGGGTCCCTGTCCTCCACCAGCTCCCCTCACCCCACCAACCCACCTCTCCCTCCACCCTCACATCATTTTGAGTTTCCGTCATATAAAACGAAAAAAATACTCATTATCCACACCACGCACGTCAGCAGTGAGCTGGAAACAGTGCACAGCGCAAATTAATAAATGTCAGCATAAAAATAGTACACAGAGAAAAGGCAGGGCCAGGATTGTACTGCAGAGACAGGGATTTTATTATTAGATCAGTTCCCTTATCTTTTAGGTACAGCTGGTAGCTGTAGATGCACTTTGTATTGCAATACTGGAAAAATTCTCACATTGCTACGTCAAGACATGTTTCCATGGCAATACCGTATGTTGAATTCATGGATGCAGGTAGGAAATAGAGAGCAACTCAACTGGTATCAACACTTAATATAGCAGCATAGCTCAAAATGCCAACATTCCTGTCACTATTGAGAATTGAGGAAGTAGCTATGGGTAATACTAGAGCTTGCATTGAGTTTCAAGGCTTACCAGTACGGGTACTACATAACATTACTGTACTGCTATACACTACTTGCTTCCCAGAGAGGAGTGTTAGTACAGGAAGGAAAGCCAGGTGAATCAAAACTGAAAACATTAATCTTAAAATTTAGCAGAATTTAGCCGTTGCAGGAACAGATGAGGGAGGCAATGAGAAGGAGCATGTTGGCCCTGGAAAGATACTCGTTCCCATTTCATCATCTCAACAATTAGGTTCTGGGTAAGGAAGTCCATTATGGACATTCCTGACTCATCAGTAATTAAGACCCTTCATGATTAGTTAATGGCTGATTAGCTGCCTCCCCGATAGGTGGGAAAGGTGGCCAATATCACAGTAGGAAAAGCATGGCGACATGCCCTGCCAGATCAGAATGGACAAAGTCAGGAGTCTCAATCCAGTCCAACACTGGCACCTCCACATCAGGATTACAATGGGGGAAGGGAAGCTCCAATTCGGGTTAGAGACACAGATGACGGTTAGGAGGCAGCAAGGGAGCGTGGCCTCTGAACACCACCCCTCTGCCCTCACCTTCGACCCTTCACCCCATCCCCCGATTCCCCTTTCCCCATGACAATATGATAAATATGACTTACCTTTGTGTTATTGGATTCCCCTGAGGGGTCCAGGTCCAGAAGGCATAGATTCAGAATTAAAGGGTACTGATTTAAGACTGAGGCAAGGGGGAGTTTTTTCTTTCAGAGGGTTGAGATTCTTTGGAACTCCTTGCCACAGAGAGCTGTGGGGGCAGAGTCCTTGAACATGAAGACAAATATATTCGCGATCAGTCTGGAAATCAAGGGTTATGGGGAAAGGGCAAGAAAGGGATACATGGAATATCACATCAGCCGGGATTCTATTGAATAGTGGAGCAACGCCCAAATGGCGTAGTCCTGTCCCTGTTTCTTATGGTCTTATGGAGTATGCCTCAACCAGTGGACCTTAGGACCCAGCGGTGTTCTGCACCCTGATTGGCAGGCAGCTTCTGACAACGACATCACCAGACAAGGCCTGAGTGGCTGAAAAAAACCCACCTAGTTCTTGATTGGTCAGTGATCGGGTGCATTAGCTTGGTTCTGGTGATAGTTGGGGCAGGAGGTGGCTGATTAGTTGCCTAGGCGAAAGTGGGTACTGCAGATGCTGGCGATTAGACCCAAGATTAGAGTAGTGCTGGAAAAGCACAGCAAGTCAGGCAACATCTGAGGAACAGGAAAGTCAATGTTTCAGGCAAAAGCTTTCATTAGGAATTATTCCTGATGAAAGGCTATTGCCTGAAGCGTCGATCTTCCTACTCCTCGGATGCTGCCTGACCTGCTGCGCTTTTCCAGCACTACTCTAATCTTGACGCAAATTAGTTACCATCTGATGCCCCTGCCCCCAAACTTAGAAATAATATGGGTAAGTTCTACCCTTTCTTATCGATGGCCTTATGTAGAATCGTGGTTACAATGTGGACAATAAAGGTTGATATGGGGAAGTCAATACTGATGAAAGGTCATGAATCTGAAATGTTTGTTCTTTTCTCTCTCACTCAACAGCTGCTGCTGTTTTGGTTACAGTAAACTGTTGGGCCATAGGACCTGTTTCCACGCTGTATAGCTCTATGATTCCACAGGGGTTTGGACTAATGATTTAGAGGCAATTCCCACCATAGCCACTGGTAATGAAAATTCAGAGACTGGCAGCAATTCCCCATGCACAGACAAACATTTTGAGATTTGGCCATTCTCAACGCTGACAGGCAGCGAGAAGCCTGATTGGAAGAAGTTAAAATGCAGGAGAATCTATGGGGCCATATCATTCTTCAAATGTTGTCTAATCCTAATTTTATCCTCAGTGTAGACTGCTAACCATCCAAAGACATGGTAATGCAGTCTACACTGTCATATATTTAACAAACGCAGGGAACTGTTCTGAAGATGATTCACACTGGACTCAAAATGTTAACAAGTTTCTCCACCGACGTTGCCAGACATGCTCAGCTCCTCTAGCATTCTCGGTTTTTGTTTCAGATTTCCAGCATCCGCAGTAATTTACCTTCATTCAACTGCCATCAAGTTAATCAGATTCTTAATTACTGAGAATGAGCAAAACACTCAAGTGGATGTGATCAAGGTCTCAGCTCTGGTTTATTATCTGGAATGAGTTCATACTCTACGACATTGCATGGGCTAGAGCCAGGGTTAGTTTCAAAATAAGGGTATCATTTCGGCTGAGGTTCGGAGGAATTTCTTCACATGTTGAAAATGGGGGGAATCTTTAGAATTCTCAGCCCTGGAAGGATGGGGAGGCCTGGTCTTTGAGTCTGTTTAACAGATTGATTCATTTCCAGATAGGAAAAAGATTAGAAGGGATATGAGATTTGTGAGAGGGAATGATTTTAAGACAGAAGATCCGACGTGATCTTGTAGAGTGGCAGTGAAGGCTCAGGGAAGAAAATCCTGATCACATTCCCTATGCCTGGAGATGGGAGTGAGGAAGGTTGAGATGTAGAAGCCTTTATAATTGGTTCAAATGCTCCTGAGGGCAAGTAGAACAGTAATGATAATAGGTGACATTTTAACACGTTAAGGTACAAGTCTATTTTCACCTGTGGAGATGTAATCGTGGACAGAAGAACATATCAGAAATAGGAACAGGCACAGATGATATGCCCCCTTAGCCTCACTCCAGTATGATCCTGTCCAATCTTCCAATCATCTCCAAATTTCTGCCTATTCCTCATATTCACCAATTCCCAGAGAGATCAAAATTCTGTCTATCTCAGGCTTAAATGTATCCAATGATGAAGCATCAAAACCCTCCAGATTTACAGCTCACTGAGTAAGGAAATCCCTCCCCACTTCACTCAGACATAACTCTGTCCCTTCTCACTGGCAAACACAACGTTGGAGACACCTCTCCCTCCTTTAGATGGCAAAGAAGGTTGTGACTGTGTTCCATCAGATATTTGTGAAGACACTGAAGTAAGTCAACCTCCATTTTACACTATGGTTTTATTAACTGTAAATCTCCTCATGGAAGGAAGGCTTAGAAGTCAAAGGTGGTTTTATGTTGACGTGTGTAATGTGACTTCTTACCTGCGTCATTTTGGTGGTGGTAGCTGGCAACAGGGGGCGGCTAAACCTCTTTTGTGAGCCAATAGCAGCTGGAAATGGAGGGGCAGAGAATGTGGCGGCTACTTGGTTCATTTTATTTATCCAGGATTCCATTTCTTCAGGGCTTCTGAAAATTAACGAACATGCAGATAGTTAAAGCAAAATAAAATGAATACTATTAGGTCTCATGATGGTGGAACTGACTTGAAGAGCAAACATCAAAGTGGGGTCTTTTCTAACCTTTCTGCCAAATCTCTCCCTTTGACATTTGCTGCGTAATATTTTGGAACTGAATTACTGCATGCCTTATCTCTGAGTGTACCCAATTCTGCAATTATTTTGGAGCTATTATAGTCACTGACAATAAAGGAACTTTGGGATTGATAACTGGTCTGTAAAGGTGGATATCTGCCGATTACAATTATACAATTTCTTTCACCTTTACGAAGGCTTTTGCAGTGCAGTGATAGAGTCCATACCTCTGGGCCAGGAGACCCAGATTCAAGTCCCACCTGCTCCAGATGCATGTCATAAACATCCCAGAACAGGGTGATTGGAAAATACCAGCAATTACTCTCTCTCATCAGGATCCTGCCCCACTAGCTACCTGACAAAGGAGCAGTGCTCCGAAAGCTAGTGCTTCCAAATAAACCCATTGGACTATAACCTGGTGTTGTGTGATTTTTAATCTCATCAGAAATGGAAAACGAAAGATCAGTACAGGTTCCGGGCCCTGTTCATTGAACACAGAGTTGGAGAATGTTACAGCTCAGGATGCCATTCAGCCAATTGAGTTGATGCTGGCACATTTGGACAAGGAACTGCTGCTGCCCCCAATATGTTGATCCTTGCATTCCTCTCCCTTCCTCCCCATCCCGTCAATCACTCAGAAGGAACACCTACTGTGCTTGAAAAAGAAAGACTCTCCAGTCGGCAGTCTTCAACTTCAGAACATTGGGTTTCTTCTCATACTCAGTCGCTTTTATTGCCAGTGCGTGGTGTATGCTGACTGCATTTTTTAAATCCTCTTCAGACAGATTTTTTTCCGGCTTATATTCATCCTTTGGAGGAAACAGACAAAATTTTGGGAAGTCACCGGGTGTCATTTAGCATATCTCAAGATTAGGGAGCTTGTCTGGTAAATAAAGTTAAAAATCACACAACACCAGGTTACAGTCCAACATGTTTAATTGGAAGCACACTAGCTTTCGGAGCGACGCTCCTTCATCAGGAGTGTAGCTCCAAAAGCTAGTGTGCTTCCAATTAAACCTGTTGGACTATAACCTGGTGTTGTGTGATTTTTAACTTTGTACACTCCAGTCCAACACAGGCATCTCCAAACCATGTCTGGGAAATAGTAGAATTGGGAGGTAGGATTGGGATTGGTCTTGCCTGAGGGTGCAAGAGGCAAATTCAGTGAAGGTGTTTAACCAGCTTGTTCCCCACCCTTGCTAATTAAAACCTTCAACTCCTCACTGCACCACACCTACTGAGAATTTCACTCATGGTTAATTGTATTCCTTTGGATCACAAATTTTGCTGCAAAATATATTATTTATACAGAGAATAGATAGAGACATCTACTGTGACAGCAAGTTAAACCCACAGGTTGACATTTGACATTAGGTTCCTGCTCACTTCTCAATGGCAACACTTCCCAATGTAGACAGATAGAACCATGAGGACCTGGAATATTCCAGTTAAAATCCCAGTCTGTGCCACACTATGTGGTCTCCGTTGGTGTTAAAATCACACAACATCAGGTTATAGTCTAACAGGTTCATTTGGAAGCACTAGCTTTCGGAGCATCTTCTTCATCAGGTGGCTGTGGAGCAGAATCCTACTCCACAACCACTTGATGAAGGAGTTACACTCCAAAAGCTAGTGCTTCCAAATAAACCTGTTGGACTATGACCTGGTGTTGTGAGATTTTTATCTTTGTCCACCCCAGTCCAACACCAGCACCTCCACATCAGTTGGTGTTGTAAGTATTGTCCTTGATATCACTGTGAGTGGAAATCAAGGGCTGAGAGATCAAGGAAAGATCAATCAGGCTTGCTGCCGTGAGTGATTTCCAGTGAAAGGCCAGTGCTGACATGATGGGCCAAACTGCCTCCTTCTGCACCATAACAATTCTGTGGAAATGCAATGCGTGGGTGAGGGGAGTATGAGCCTTGACTGTGATAGCTTCCATAGCCAAGTAGCTGCAGATAAGCACTATCTGGGAGCCCACACGAGTAACCTGTTACGTGGGAGAGATACTAAAGGGCTGCTGGAATATACTAGCGTCTTCAGGAAAAGGAGCAAATCATCACTTGTGGAAAGGAAATGGAGCAAACAAAAAGACCTTTGCAAAGGAATTGTTAACATAATGATGCAATATGAAGACTTGTTGCCATAGCTCATTCCACCCAAGAATAGGGAACATCAGCATTTGCTGGTTTAAACCGAGAGAACTGGATAGAGGTTACAAACCAGGCTATTTAACCAGAACAGTCCATGGTGGCATTTATCTTCTACACACAGTTTTAACAATGGTTACCCTGTTCCCAGGTGTCTGCATCCGATTTCCTCCACCCACCAACCCCTGAAGCCACATAACCATCTGAGTGAGCGAATTTCTCCCACTGTCCTGAATGCCTTACCTTTTATCTCACATAATGACTGCCACTTTAGACCCTTCAAATACCAACAATAATGGATGGAATTTAATCAGAGGAACGTGCGTCCTGGCGTCTGAATCAAAAGTGAGAGCCACTTCCACTTTAATTAAACATGCAGGCCAACAGCAGACTTGGGAGAGATGAGCGATTACACAGTGAGGGTAGGTATTCATCTGGTGGATCATTGTGCATGATGGAGGAGGTCAAGCAGCTGTGAGTTCTGCCATATCTCAGACATGTGAGTACATGCCTTCATCCATGGAGAGGTTAACGATCATTATCATATGACCTATCTGCACTCTGACTTATACTCCATCACTCCAACCATGGGCTCCAAACAGCAGTGATTAGCTGAGAGGGGGATGGGGTAACTGCATCTGATGGTGCCCTGCTTTCCCAGGGAGTGCCATCAGGTACAGAAAGGGAAAAGGAGCATGTGCTTCCTTTCAGGATAGCCCCAGGTGAATGGCATCTCTTCACCCCCTTTCCCATTAACCTTATTACCTTCAGTAGGGAAGGGTGTAGTGGAAATACCTGCATCAGTGCAAAACACTAAAGTTCTCAGAGGTCTAAATGATGCATCCTGTTGTCATCAGTTAATGAGACAGGGCACTGAGCGGACCTTAGCTGCTGATGTCAGGTATAGTGTCTTCGAGAAAACAGGTGGCAAAGGTGCTGTTAAAAAATAACTTGTCCAATGGAAATATTGCCCGTATATTGTTTTAATTTATTACATGTGGATCATAATTATTTGTTGGTAATAATTTAGTCAGAGGACTAAATGCACCGTCTTGCAATTGCTCACAGTGTGGTTTAAAAGATTTGATGAATACAGGGGGTTAGGAACATGTCCCTTATTGTGGAACAGACTGTGTGTGTTTCAATCTTTAATTAATGCCCACATTAACCCCCATTATCGACACACCAAACTGTAGAACGTTTGAGTTTATCTGGTCTTTCCTTACACGCATTGTCAGGAGGTTCCCTGAGATTACTCTTAACTGGGATAATCAAATTGTTACACATGCACTTTAAGGTGCATGTGCAGCAGCTGAATTCTTGATCAAGGTAAGCAGGTTTATGGACATCCAAATAGAAAGCAGATGCCCCAGAGACTCACATTCACTGGCAAGTACATGAGATGAAGAGTCATAGAGTCACAGAGATGTACAGCATGGAAACAGACCTTTCAGTCCAACACATCCATGCCGAGCAGACACCCTAACCTAATCTAGTCCCATTTGCCAGCACTTAGCCCGTAACCCTCTAAACTCTTCTTATTCATATACTCCTTAATCTTCCAGGAGGACGAGGTCACAGGTTCAGAAGTCACTCACAGACAGAAGCAGTTAGGGACTGGCTCACATCCTAAGCAAGCAACAGAATCCTGGCGATGGAATGATGGTCCTGGAGGTACTCGGCTATTGAGCATATGACGTTGTACCTGATGTCCCTTGTACTCCATGGTCCTGACATCTAGCAGAGGCTAACATGCATTTGTGGCCTCTTCCTTCGCTTCATCCAATTCACCCACACCAGGGGAGGGAGGTCGCTCCTCCCGCTCATCCTGTTCCTACCATTCTCCACACTGTGTGCTGATACTGTGCAGAGTAAAGCAAAGTACGGTTACTCCACATACTTTCAGTGCTGCATACTACAGACTGTTCAAAGCCATAGAAGTGACCTGTTCGCAACAGCTTATTCATTGATGGTTGCATTGCACTAACTGTCCTTTCTGCTGAGCTCACTGGTGTCATGAATTGCATTTGGACAGAATGGAAACAAGAAATGCTGGAGCCCTCGACAAGCCTGGCAGCATATGTGCAAGGTTTGACCGATTCTGTCAGATGTGTTGAGTTGCTCCAGCATCTTGTTTTTACTTCAGATTGAGTTAATTGTGTGTGGAAGGCAGTTAATGAGGTGAGCACCACTTGTTCTCATGAGCCTACAATGGCTGGGCAATGAGATTTTCTAATCCCCCCAACAGCAACACTCAAACCTCCTCCTACTCCCACTCCAACACCCTCATTCTTTGTCCCCTTCCCCTTGAACCTGCATTCCTGGCAGTTTAATCATCATTTTCAAGCAATTGCCAGGGACAGAAGCAAAACCATTCTCAATCTGAAATCCATCACAATCCATCATCCCTGACTATTCGAATATCCACTTGTGTCCACTTTCTAACAACCTTGATCCTCTCACCATCACACTCGACCCTGTAGCTAAGACAGCAAACATACCATCTTACCCTCTTGACCTTAACTCTTGACTTTGACAGTTCTCCCCTGATCCTAGACCCTCTCCCATCATGAGTGATGTGGTGCTGAAATCCCTTCACTCAGACATTCCATTATCTCTGTCTCTGATTGGACCTTGCCCTCATCACACATTAACCTCCCCTTTTAACACAGGATGCTCCCCATGAGAGGCAGCTTCTTCATGCTGACATCCAGGACCCAATACTGGACACTCTGGAATCTGTCCTTTCAGCCCCACTGGCTTTTGGCATCTTTGGACTGGTCCCCACCCAAGACACCAGGCCCCTCCTGTTGTCCACTTCAAAACCACTGACCCTACCTGATCCCCTTTGTTGATGAACTCTAAACCTTACAGGTAGTTGCCCCTCACTCAAACATCCCTCATGCCTCAATTGCCCTTGTCCCTTTGACCTTTCCTCCAAGCTAGCAGTCTCTTGCCCCACCCTTTGTGTTGGGTGTGTGTCACTCTAGACCCAAGTGGACAAATTGATTGGTGCACGCCATCTTTGAAAGATCGTGAGACAGAAGGCGCAAGGTTTTCTGTGCTGCTGAAATAATCCTGGAGATAGAATTTCATTGAAAAAAGTTTCAAATGTATGTTTGTGGGATGGGAATGTATTGAAAATAGGATGCTTGATCTGTTGCTGTAATGGCACCAACTTGCGATGGCACAGTGGTTAACTCTGCTGCCTCATATCGCCAGGGACCTTGGTTTGATTCCACCCTTGGGTGACTGTTCTATGTGGAGTTTGAGCATTCTCCCTGTGTCTGCGTGGGTTTCCTCTGGCTGCTCCAGTTTCCTCCCACAGTCCAAAGATGTGCAGGTTAGGTAGATTGGCCATGCTAAATTGCCCATAGTATTCAGGGATGTGCAGGCTTGGTCCTGATGAAGGACCTATGCCCAAAACATCAATTCCCCTGCTCCTCGGATGCTGCCTGACCTGGTGTGCTTTTCCAGCACTACACTCTCCACTCTGATTTCCAGCATCTGCAGTCCTCACTTTCTTCCTGTGTAGGCTTGGTGATCTAGCCGTGGGAAATGTGGGGTTACAGGGATGGGGTAGGTGTGGACTAGGTAAACCAAAAGGCCTGCTTCCATGATATAAGGATTTTATGATTTAACCTCAACACCTCAATCCACCATTGGAAAAATAATTTGGCTTCCACCCATAGCCTCCTGCCCACCATGTTTCCCTCTCTTGTAGACCTAATTAAACAGAGCCCAAACTTATTTCTTTCTTAATCTTAAACATCTATACTGTAGTCCTTTCATGTTGCTTCATCAGTGATCCTGCTCTAACCAGTAAACTTCAACGTTGCACATCGCTCTTCACACCAAAAACAGGACATATAAATCAACCAATGCAGCCATGGAAAATCCCTCCACAAACAGAGATAAAAGTCATGTGCCAAGTATAGGGTCTTGTGGTGCAGTGGTAGTGCCCTTACATCCAGGTCAGAAGGTCCAGATTCAAGTCCCATTTGCCTCAAGGTGTGTAGTGACATGTCCAGACAGGTTGCTTGAAATAACTATAAGTGGATGAGGATGCAGTGAGGGTTTGACATTTCAAAATATTATCGAAATCGGATGCAAAGTGTATGCGTTGTGTGTGTGTCTTAAACTCTGACACACACACACACACAGTGCCAGAGACCTGGGTTCAATTCTCGCCTCAGGCAACTTTCAGTGTGGAGTTTGCACATTCTCCCCGTGTCTGCGCGGGTTTCCTCCGGGTGCTCCGGTTTCCTCCCACAGTCCAAAAATGTGCAGGTTAGGTGAATTGGCCATGCTAATTTGCCCGTAGTGTTAGGTGAAGGGGTAAATGTAGGGGAATGGGTCTGGGTGGGTTGCGCTTCGGCGGGTTGGTGTGGACTTGTTGGGCTGAAGGGCCTGTTTCCACACTGTAAGTAATCTAATCTAATCTTCACTACACAGCCTGTATCACCTCGCACTCAGTTATAGGCACCAGAAAATAGAACGTGCACACGTGGTTGCAAAATTAAAGCTGAATATTATTGAGAATATGTATCAAAATGTGGCTGAACATGAGGGTTGTCGTATGTGCTGGGTACGTGCGTAAACGTGATTTTTTGGGCTGAAAAATATTGAATTCTCATTAACTAGATTGACATAGACACCATCATTCACAATTGTCATCTGCCAACCAATAGTCCAGGGAATTTGCATTGCAGTGTGTATAAATTCTCAAGATCCTTACAGCATTCAGCCTGATATTGCACACACAATCCTAACCTATTACAGTTTTATGAAGGTCCAGCATTACCTCTGTGCCTCTATGAAGAAAATCTAGAATGTATTTCAATATATTTTATAAATGTGACTAAAGCTGCACTTTATGCCCTGTGAATCTCAAAAACCTTTGCTCTTTCTCAGCACATTCCAAACATTAAAAAATGCTTGTTTTTTTTTTCAATCCACTCTTTTCCTTTATAATCAAAGAACACTTACTGACGTTAACTTCTGTCTAATGCCTGGTAAGCCCAAATCTCCCATCAGCTGATATCCCTTTACAACTGTCCCCTGAACAATTAATTGTAATGCCCAGTATGGTACATTGAAATACATTCAGGTTTTCTTCATAGAGGTACAGAAGTAATGCTGGACCTTCATGAAATTTTAATAGGTTAGGATTGTGTGTGCAATATCAGGCCGAATGCTGTAAGGATCTTGAGAAATTTTCAAACAGGTATGCTGTTTTGGAAAATGTAGGGGGGAGATGGATTCTCAGGGGAACGTAGCACGAACAGCCAGGTTTCTGGTATTGAGACTGGCTCTAATGCAATGAAGGGTACGTCAGCTTCCAAGAGATCAATTGTGTTAGGGGATTCTGTAGTCCGAGGTACAGACAGGCGTTTCTGTGGCCAGCAGAGAAAAAGCAGAATGGTGTGTTGCTTCCCTGGTGCCAGGATCAAGGATGTCTCGGAGAGCGTGCAGAACGTTCTCACGGGGGAGAGGGGCCAGAAAGAGGTCATTGTCCACATTGGAACCAATGACATAGGAAGGGAAAAGTTGAGATTCTGAAGGGAGATTACAGAGAGTTAGGCAGAAATTTAAAAAGGAGGTCCTCGAGAGTAGTAATATCTGGATTACTCCCAGTGCTACGAGCTAGTGAGGGCAGGAATAGGAGGATACGGCAGATGAATACATGGCTGAGGAGCTGGTGTATCGGAGAAGGATTCACATTTTTGAATCATTGGAATCTCTTTTGGGGTAGAAATGACCTGTACATGAGGGACGGTTTGCACTTAAATTGGAGGGGACTAATATACTGGCAGGGAAATTTGCTAGA
>NC_057741.1:27903734-27922283 GCF_004010195.1 Chiloscyllium plagiosum | reverse complement strand
ACAGTCAGGGATAGGGTAGGACTAATAAATTGAACTGCATTTATTTCAATGCAAGGGGCCTAACAGGGAAGGCAGATGAACTCAGGGCATGGTTAGGAACATGGTACTGGGATATCACAGTAATTACAGAAACATGGCTCAGGGATGGGCAGGACTGGCAGCTTAATGTTCCAGGATACAAATGCTACAGGAAGGATAGAAAGGGAGGCAACAGAGGAGGGGGAGTGGCATTTTTGATAAGGGATAGCAATACAGCTGTGTTGACGGAGGATATTCCTGGAAATACATCCAGGGAAGCTTTTTAGGTGGAACTGAGAAATAAGAAAGGGATGATAACCTTATTGGGGTTGTATTATAGACCCCCTAATAATCAGAGGAAATTGAGAAACAAATTTGTAAGAAGATCTCAGCTATCTGTAAGAATAATAGGGTGGTTATGGTGGGGGATTTTAACTTTCCAAACATGGACTGGGACTGCCAAAGTGTAAAGGGTTTAGATGGAAAGGAATTTGTTAAGGGTGTACAAGAAAGTTTTCTGATTCAGTATGTGGATGTACCTACTAGAGAAGGTGCAAAACTTTATCTACTCTTGGGAAATAAGACAGGGCAGGTGACTGAGGTATCAGTGGGGGAACACTTTGGGACCAGCGATCATAATTCTATTAGATTTAAAATAGAGAAGGAAAAGGATAGACCAGATCTAAAAGTTGAAGTTCTAAATTGGAGAAAGGCCAATTTCGACAGTATTAGTCAAAAACTTTCAAAAGCTGATTGGGGGGCAAATGTTTGCAGGTAAAGGGATGGCTGGAAAATGGGAAGCCTTCAGAAATGAGATGAGAATCAGAGAAAGTATATTCCTGTTAGGGTGAAAGGAAAGGCTGGTGGGTACAGGGAATGCTGGATGACAAAAGATATTGAGGGTTTGGTTAAGAAAAAGAAGGAAGTATATGTCAGGCACAGACAGGATAGATCGAGTGAATCCTTAGAAGAGTATAAAGGCTGTAGGAGTATACTTAAGAGGGAAATCAGGAGGGCAAAAAGGGGACATGAGATAGTTTTGGCAAATAGAATTAAGGAGAATCCAAAGGGTTTTTACAAATACATTAAGGACAAAAGGGTAACTAGGGAGGGAATAGGGCCCCTCAAAGATCAGCAAGGCAGCCTTTGTGTGGAGCCACAGAAAATGGCGGAGACACTAAATGAGTATTTTGCCTCAATATTTACTGTGGAAAAGGACATGGAAGATATAGAATGTAGGGAAATAAATGGTGACATCTTGCAAAATGTCCATATTACAGAGGAGGAAATGCTGGATGTCTTGAAACGCATGATGGTGGATAGATCCCAGAACCCGATCAGGTGTACCCTAGAACTCTGTGGGAACCTAGAGAAGCGATTGCTGGACCTCTTGCTGAGATATTTGTATCATCGATAGTCACAGGCGAGGTGCCGGAAGACTGGAGGTTGGCTAACATGGTGCCTCTGTTTAAGAAGGGTGGTAAGGACAAGCCAGGGAACTATAGACAAGTGAGCCTGATGTCAGTGGTGGGCAAGTTGTTGGAGGGAATCCTGAGGGACAGGATATACATGTATTTGGAAAGGCAAGGACTGATTAGGGATAGTCAACATAGCTTTGTGCGTGGGAAATCACGTCTCACAAACTTGATCAAGTTTTTTGAAGAAGTAACAAAGAGGATTGATGAGGGCAGAGCGGTAAAAGTGATCTATATGGACTTCAGTAAGGCGTTCAACAAGGTTCCCATGGGAGACTGGTGAGCAAGGTTAGATCTCATGGAATACAGGGAGAAGTAGCCATTTGGATACAGAACTGGTTCAAAGGTAGAAGACAGAGGGTGGTAGTGGAGGGTTGTTTTTCAGACTGGAGGCCTATGACCAATGGAGTGCCACAAGGATCGGTGCTGGGCCCTCTACGGTTCATGATTTACATAAATGATTCGAATGTGAACATAAGAGGTATAGTCAGTAAGTTTGCAGATGACACCAAAATTGGAGGTGTTGTGGACAGCGAAGAGGGTTACCTCAGATTACAACAGGATCTTGATCAGATGGGCCAATGGGCTGAGAAGTGGTAGATGGAGTTTATTTCAGATAAATGCGAGGTGCTGCATTTTGTGAGACGTTGGTTAGGCCACTGTTGGAATATTGGGTGCAATTCTGGTCTCCTTCCCATCGGAAAGTTGTTGTGAAACTTGAAAGGGTTCAGAAAAGATTTACAAGGATGTTGCCAGGGTTGGAGGATTTGAGTTATAGGGAGAGGCTGAACAGGCTGGGGCTGTTTTCGCTGGAACGTCGGAGGCTGAGAGGTGACCTTATAGATGTTTACAAAATTATGAGGGGCATGGACAGGATAAATAGACAAAGTTTTTTCCCTGGGGTGGGGGAGTCCAGAACTAGAGGGCATAGGTTTAGGGTGAGAGGGGAAAGATATAAAAAAGACTTAAGGGGCAACTTTTTCACTCAGACAGTGGTACATGTATGGAATGAGCTGCCAGAGGAAGTGGTGGAGGCTGGTACAATTGCAACATTTAAAAGGCACTTAGATGGTATATGAATAGGAAGGGTTTGGAGGGATATCGACCGGGTACTGGCAGGTGGGTCTAAATTGGTCGGCAATGACGGGTTGGACCGAAGGGTCTGTTTCTGTGCTGTACATCTCTATGACTCTACGACTCTAATTTATACGGAGTACAATGCAAATTCCCTCGGCTGTTGGCAGACAAGAGAAAACTGTGAATCATCGTGTCTATGTCAATCCAGTAAATAAGGTAACACCATTTTTTCAGCCCAAAATGTCAAGTTTCCGCATGAACCCAGCACATATGGCAACCCCCCCTTGTTCAGCCAGTTTGATACAGACTCTCAATAATATTCAGCCTTAATTTGCAACCACGCGTGCATGTCCTATTTTCTGATAGTTATAAACACTCAACCAAGACTTGTATCTGAAACATAAATACACATTATGAATGTAATGGTCCTCAGAGCTGAAATAAAAGCAAAATACTGTGGATGCTGGAAATCTGAAACACAAACAGAAAATGCTGGAGAGTAATTCAGGAGGTCCAGCTGAGGGTTAGATAGGGTGGACAGTGAGACCCTTTTTCCTCAGTTGGTGATGGCGAGCATGAGGGAACATAGCTTTAAATTGAGGGATGATAGATATAAGACAGATATCAGCGGTTGTTTCTTTGCTCAGAGCAGTAGGGGCATGGAATGCATTGCCTGCAACATTAGTAGACTCGCCAACTTTAAGGGCATTTAAATGGTCATTGGTTGGACATATGGATGAAAATGGAATAGTGTAGGTGAGATGGGCTTCGGATTGGTTTCACAGGTCGACGCCCAAAGAGTTTGTACTGTAATGTAATGTTCTACGTTCTAGACGCATCTATGAAGAAAGAAATGTTAAGAAAGACAGTTAATGTTTCGAGTCCAATGTGACATTGTTTCAGAACTGGACGTCTGCCCTGAAGACAAATCATACTGAACTCAACAATGCTCACTCTGTCTCTTTCTCCCTCTCCACAGGTGCTGCGAGACCTGCTGAGTTTCTATCCAACATACTTGATTTGTTTCCTCAGAATAGACTCCTGAAAGTTCCACCCACTTCTAACTTGCCTGACAAACTGTCCTTAACTTTCTCTCTGTTTTCTCCTTTCTCACTGATTTGTAACCTGCTGTGCTATCCTTTCCCCTCACTCCAATCTCTTTAATCTTCTCGAATAATTTTCCACCTGGCACCTTCTCAGTGGCTTTGTTAAAACATCTATAATGCTCTGCACCTCATGGAAATTTAAGAGTTTGAAGTGGTTGTCAAGTTTATTACTGTGTAGCTATAGAAATAATAACGTAGGTTTGTAAGCCTTATTTTTATATTATATTCCAAACACATAATAAAATAAAAGCAATTCTATTGGACTCATTGTAGCTGGTGTATAATTCCACTTAAATGCAACACAGGGGGAAAATAAACAGTCAACCTGCTCAATAAACATCATAAATACACATCCTGAACGGTTCTCTCCAGAGGAAATAACTTCGCCGCAGAATTTGTTCAGTCAAGAAATAATGAGATTCAAGAAAATCTTGACGCCTTCTGTATAATAAATATCTCATTTTTCCCCTCAGTCTTGTTGGTGCAACACCATCACTGGGGCAATATGCTATCCTTCTTCTCTTTGGCAAACTGCAGTTTCAATCAACTTTAATGGCCCCGAATGTCAACAAGGAAAGCAAGTCCTACCCTGGGACTAGGTGGTAAAACTTTTAACAGCAGATGCCAACACAACAATCTGGAGTTTTACTCAATCCGGTCATGAAATCAATCATATGTGCACAACCTTGAAGCAAATAAATTGCCACTGAAGTAGCTCTGCATATCTGTTTGGCTTCATTGCCACACCATCTCCCTGCAGGGAGCTCCACACCAAAGAAAAATGACAGCAATTGCCCTATGGCCATTAGAGAAAAATAAATGTGTCTGCTTGCTTACAAAATCTTTTTGATGTTGCAAGTCACGGTCAGCTAATGTACTGCATCATTCAACAACTGGTTGCCAGAGGGAAATATTGGTAAGGACTGTTGGTAGATGCAATATACACACGTTCCACAATAAAGCACTGGCAAAGCCACAATACTGCCAGGTCACAGTCTGGTTGCACCTACCGGGTCTCAAGTGTGATGGAAGTGGGGAGCAGTCAAAAGATACAAAGTGTAGAATTGCCCTTCCCTCCTCCTGTTGCAAAAGCAGCCTTATTGACATGCGGTTCATACCACACACGACTGAAATGTCACCTGTGGTACCTTTTTAAAGGGGAGTATAGGAAAAGTGAGGACACGTGTATTATTTATATATACAGGTAGCAAGACACATCATTAAGGCTGTTAAAGAATTCTATGCAATTCTTGGCTTTGTCAAGGCGTGGAGTAGAAATGCAAGGACTTGAAGGTAAACCTTTGTAAATTTGTTCGGACTCCACTGGAATATAATGCCCACTTCTGTACTGTACTTTAACAAGGATACCAAGGTGTTGGTGCAGAGGTTTACTCAGATAATAACATGGATTTTGGATGATACTTATGTGGAGAGACAAGAGAACCTGAGATTGTTACACCAAAGGATGCAAAGGGTTAGGGGAGGCTAAAATTATCATGTATTTTGATAAAGTTAAAAATCACACAACACCAGGTTATAGTCCAACAGGTTTCCTTGGAAGCATTAGCTTTCAAAGTGCTGCTCCTTCATTAGGTGGTTGTGCCTGATGAAGAAGCAGTACTCCGAAAGCTAGTGCTTCCAAATAAACCTGTTGGACTATAACCTGGTGTTGTGTGATTTTTAACTTTGTCCACCCCAGTCCAACACCGGCATCTCCAAATCATGTATTTGATAGTGTAGGTCGCAGGAAAGTGTACTGCGACTGGTGGGAAGATTGGTTATCAGAGGACACAGAGTTATGAACTGGAGGGAAGAGATGGAGTTTTTATTTTTGAAAACCAGTTATGATGATCAGGAGTACACTGCCTGAAAGGGGATAGAAACAGATTCTAAAAGGAGTATTAGATCATTGAAGAGGAAACATTCCATGGTGAATAAAGATAGGGGGAATGGAATTAACAAGGCATCTGTTCCACTGAGATGTCTCTGGCTTGACGGGCCAAATGGCCTCGTTCTGTTGTGTAGAGTTCCATGAAGTGTTCAGTGTCCATCTCCTGGTTTCCCATGTAAACATGGTGTTCAGATATCAAACAATTTCTCCTTCCATGTCCTAAAGGGTTGCTAAAACAATAGGCCTTGTGGGGAAGGTGAAGAAGAGGAGGGGGTAGGAGATTCAAGGAGGAGAAGGGAGAGGGTCCCACAGTGTATATGTGAGGGGCCCCTCACCATTAGAATTACTTGCCACACTTGTATAACAGTGCAAATGCACAGACAATAAAAAACAGAGATAGAAAATGAATCAACCATGATACTTAAGTGAGACATGACAGATGAAATTTAATATGGGCAATGTTAAGGCATGGAAAAGGGAAAGCAGATGTGAAAAGCACATTTAGCATCAATGTTGCTGAAATCGCCAAGTTACGAGAGTGTTCTTCAGGGTAATGATAGCAGATACTCAGCAATGACACTCTGCAGCAATAAAGAGATTCAAACAGCAAACAGGTCAGCCCCAACAACATGCTTCAAGTTGGGAGCGAGAGGCAATCGGATCAAGTGCTTCAAAGGAAAGGGACACTTGATGAGCAATGTTTGCTCAGCCACTCAGAGGGTGTACACAAGCCATTCTGGAGCATTGACCACTGCTTCTCGAGTTCACAGCTAGACCTCAGAGGCAGGTTAAACTCCAAGGAATGTAGTTGATGGGATCACTGCAAAGGTATGGGGCAGCCAATTTTCTATGGGTTCAGGAAGGGTTTTTGGGAATTATTCCTGGTCATGATCCCAATCCCAGCCTTCTTCTGGAAGGTCAGAACAAACATGGAATGGATACTTGCAAACAAGAGTCCAGGCGGCTTATTCACTCAATGAAGAGGCCTGTGTCCAGGCCACTGATGAGAGACTGACTGAAATTTTGCAGTTAGTCTGTGGGCTATTCCAGGGTGAATGGGAGCACAGACAATGATTGGAGATGGACTGACAGCAGTACGCTACAGGGTGAAGGGGACCTGACTCGGTATTCCAGGATCACTTTAAACCCCATGGCACTCCTCATCCTGCCAGATGCAGCTACCATTCCTACCATGCCATAGCTGCAGTCGCCAACCCCATGTTGGATGTTTAATTGACTGCCAAGTGCACCAAGCCCCTGAGTGGAACATTCTGTCCATTACTTCTTCTGGGGTGAATGAGTTCAGTAAAGAGCATAACAAATAGAAACAGGATTTTCCTTTCTCATTGTTTGACATGGGCATCGCTGGCTGAGCCAGCAATCATTGCCCATCCCTAGTTGCCCTTGAGAAGTTGGTGGTGAACCATCTTCTTGAACCACTGCAGTCCATGAGCTGTAGGAAGACCCACAATACTGTTAGGGAGGGAATTCCAGGATTTTGACCCTGTGACTGTCCAGGAAATGGCGATACAATTCCAAGTCAGGATGGTGAGTGGCTTCGAGGGGAACTTGCAAGTGGTGGGGTTCCCATGTATCTGCTGCCCTTGTCTTTCAAGACGGAAGTGTCATCGATTTGGAAGGTGCTGTTTGAGGATCTTTAGCGATTTCTGCATGAAATCATGAAGCACTTTTACCACAAAAGGTGGTATAATCGGCCACAGTCCCCCCAGCAAGGCTGCAGATTCGAGGACCACTGGAGATTTCAAAGTAAGATCAGTGAATACTTTAATAGATAAATAATAGCCAGGCATATGGAGCTAAAGTGGGTAAATGCTGAGTTACAAACCTGCCAGGTGGTGATGGTAGTAATAATGGAAATGTCACTGGGCAAGCAAAGCACAGGTTCACTTTGGACACAGGTTCAAACATCGCCTTGGAATTTAAATTCAATTAATAATAGAATTGAAAACTAGTCCCAATAATGGTGAGGGTGAGTCATCGACTGTGGTCAAAGCTTACTTGGCATCATGAATGATGAGGGAAATCTGCCATCCTCCCCCTCAATCCTGCCGTCTGGACAACATGTGACTCCAGATCCACAGCAATGCCTAGGAAATGACCTAGTCAGTTCAAGGGCAGTTTGGAACAGGCAATAAACGTTAACTTTACCAGTGATGCTCACATCCCGTAGGTAAATGGGGAGGGGGAGGAATGAAAATGAATAGCAGACTTAAGAGGTAGCACAGACTACGTCTGTTCCTACGTTCCTCAACAATAGAATAGGATGGCATGCAACTGTGGAAAACTCACTGAATTACATCGCTTCTCAGTGGGCTGTTCTGGCTTTGCTCTACACCTTCTCTACTGAAAGGTGAAACTAGGCACGGGTGCCAACAATCACAGTGCGTACTTGCCCAGCAATCTGCTGCACAGCCTGTCGTGCCAGCAAACTGTGCCACACCACTACAACTGACTAATACCATATACATTTTCAATCAATTCCTCTACAAATCTGATTGGCAAAATGAAGCTGGCTTCCATGCCAGAGACAGCCGCAGTAGTTAAATTCACACCCGCGACATTCTCTGGTTCTACAATGCAAACTATTTATGCTGTGTTCAGACATTAAATGGGCTTAAAAAGGATTCCAAACACCAACACTAAACTGATTTCAGTGCCACCACTGAATAACAGAATTAAGTGGATTGTACAGTTATGTATCTGCAACTGGACTTTAGCCTTTAATAGTTTGTCATCATTATTTACACACCAATAGAAGTGAAAAGCAATTTATTTGGTGGCTTGGGCTGATCAATTCTTGCGGTTTTAGCGATTTTGCCGGTGGTCAATACTTTGCTTCAACCTCCAGTCGATCTGTGGGATGCCAGGGGATTGGCAGCACTGTAGATGGCTAGGAGCGGTCTTGCAGCGACATAGTCAGGGGTGGAGACAGTTCACTAGGACCACTGTGAGATTCCCCCATCCTCCCTCCATCCCTGCCACCACCACAGCTACCTGTGTTTAGCTGCAGGTACAAGCTCATCCAAATTCCAGTCAATCTGACGTGTCAATTGTATCGATTGTGGATCTCGTTGTAGCTCAGAGAAAAGTTGGCGCTAACATTTTCTGCAGTCTCTCAGGCTGAAAGAAATCCTCTCGCTAATCCTGGATCTACGCTGAATTGACAATTGGGATCTATTATTGGACTCGACAATCCTGCACTAACAAAGGGGAAGTGGGCGGTGAAGAAAAATCAGTCAGTGTTCTCACTATTCTATTGGAAATGTGAGGTCGATGAAAGGGGAGAGCAAGATCTGGCTCCGTTGTGATGCCCCACCAGGCTGAGTAGCCTATTATCTTGTGCTCTCAACACTGAGCAAAGTACACCCAAAAAAAAACTGAACGGAAGGAATGGGGAGAGATTTCTTTTGAAAGAGAGTATGAAAAGAAGTAGTCCATTCAGCTCTTTGATTCCACAAATATATAGGAGCATCTTACGTATGGACCTCCAGTACAGTTTTCAGAATTTTGTTGCTTGGGCTTGAGAAGTGACTTGACACATGGAAAAGAATAACCGATTACATTATTTTGCTCCACATCATATTTTCTCGAATGATTATTTTCCTTAACTCCTTCTAAAAAATGCTTTCTCCTCATTATCAAAAGGCCTAACTCCTCCCAGGATAGATTTTGTGAAAATACCTCACATATGCTATGAAGGTTCATGTGACTTGCCCCTTAGATCGCTCAGTTCTTCAATGTGACTAGGTTGAGGACACTGGGATTATTTTCTTTGAGTTTTTCAGAGTGAGAGGTTGAAATAACTCCACAGAGATCGGTGTCCTATCACCAAGTAGTCTTTTATTTACATGTGCATAGCCCTTGACACTGCTCCAGCCCCCTCAGAGCCAGCTCTCAGAGTGAACAGAACCTCTGACACTCCTGTTTCTGTGTGTCAGCCAGGGCTCTCTGATTAGACCAGGTTAACAGCCCAAATAAGCGAACACATATTCTATAAAGGTCCACCTGGCTGATCTCGTTATAATCACTACATCCTTCCCACCCTACGTCCAGTTCCTCTGACTCAGCCTCGGATATGGGTGGGTGTACAAGACTGCAGCCCGCCTCTTAAATCCAGAGTGTCTTGGAAGAAATCCATCCTCTTTGTCAGGGGGGGTAAAGGCATTGAGGCTATGACATCTGCTGTGTCCATCTCAGTCTCAGAGGTTTCTTTGATGCTCGATGGACAGAGAGAATGCAAGGGTTCCAACAGCCTTTCTGTCTGTTCCAGGGACCAGCTATGTTCTGCTCCTGCCCCATTTGCGAGGTCGCAGCTTTCATGTGGTCCACGTGCTTGTTCAGGACTGTCTCCCCTACCCGAACTTTGTACGTCCCAGGTTCTGACCTCACACTAACCATATGCCTCTTGTCCATGCAGGACTGTTCCCGTGGTTTCGGCACTAAACTTCATTCCCTGAAGTAAACTGCCTCTCTCGCTTAGAAGAATCTTGGATTGGGCATTAGCGTTCCTGAGGCCATTTCAGGCTCCCCCCTCCAGGTCCGGGAAGATCAGATTTAACCTGGTGCAGAGTCTTCCCCCCATTAGTAACTCTGCTGGAGCATGTGGGGAGTATTTTAGCAAGAGGGGTGGTCCAATAATCAAATAGGAACCAGGGCAGTTTGGTATCTAGTGGACCTGTAGGCTGTTTCTTTCAGTGCGACCATTCGACGATGGATGATATGGAGCTGTCCTTATATGCCTAATGCCATTTGACTTCAGGAAATACTCAAATTTCCTGCTGGTAAACAACGGCCCGTTATCTGTGACCAACACTTCCAGGAGCCTGTGTATTGCAAAAGGTGCTCACAACTTTTCTATCTTTGTCCCTGATTTTGATGAATGAACTCTATGCCCGTCCAACCACTTTGAGTGGGCACCCACAATGACTAAGAACATTGAGCATTGACTAAGAAAGGGCCTGCATAGTCGATGTATAACCAATCCAGAATTTATCCGGCCATTCCTACTAATCAGGGGAGAGCTGCTGGCAGTACATTTTGGCCTTGTTGGCACCATCAACACAGCTATGTCGGCATCAACCCTGGCCACCAGACATATCTCTCGCTAACATCTTCATTTTGGATAGCCCTGGATGACCCTGGGAGAGTTCAGCCAGTATCTGGCAGTGACCTTTGCTTGGGAGAATCAGTCTTGCTTCCCCATAATCACAGGCCGTGCTGTACGGTGATCTGGTCTCGCCAGGTCCAAAACGGTTTCCCTTTTGTTGCCCCCATTACTACTAGCTGGTTTAGTTTTGCCAGGACTAGATTTTCTTGTGTTCACAGCCTGATACTGTCAGTGGTGACTGGAAGCGTGCCTAGAAAGTTTCAAACCAGAATGGACTCTTCAGTGGTGTTACCACTGGTGGTGTATCCATCAGTGGGAGGTGGCTAAAGCATCGCATTTGCTACTTGACCTCCCGGACGGTGTTCCAACTTGTAATTGTACACACTTAGAATGACAGCCACCGCTGAATTTGACCTGAAGCTGTGGGCGGCACAGCCATGTCCTCTTTGAGTAGTCCTAGCAGGGGTTTGTGGTCTGCTCTTATTACAAACTTATGTCCATAAAAATGTTAATGGAACTTTCTCACATCAAAGATGACCGTTGAACCTTCCTTCTTTATCTCTCCATCAGCCACAGTCCAGGAAGCATATGCTATTGGGTGTTCCTCTCCATTGGGCCACCTGAGAGCCAATACTCCCCCAATACCGTGCAGGGAGGCATCACAAGTTAGCACCGGATCTTCCTTGGGACCGCAGCGGGCCAATACCTTAGATAACGACAGCCGCTTCTTCACTATGAGACCATTTCCAAGGCTGACCCCTTTTTCAGTAGCGGATGTAAGGATTCCAGGGTGGAGGCCAGGTTACATATGAACATTCCATAATAATTCACCAGGCCAAAGAAAAGACTCAAGCACCAGTACAGATGTGGGAGCAGGGCCACCTTTGATCACCCTCACTTCATCATCCAATGGGTGTAACCATTGTTGTCTTGTTGACCCGTTAGCCCAAGTAGCTCACTTGGTGTGCTTTGAACTCAAATATTTCCCTTCTAAGGCATTCACACGCCTAGAAGAAACATTTAAGGACTATGTTCAATTTCTCTAAGTCCTCTTTATTGGTCTTCCCTGTTATTAGCATGTCATTCAGAAGAATGGCATCCCTGGGATGGACCTCGTAAAATGTTCTCCATCATCAGCTGAAAAACTGCACGAGGTGATGATACCCAAATGGCAGTTTCATTTACTGTTACAAACCTTCATGGGTATTAATTGTAGTATACTTCCTTATCTCACCATAATTGCAGTACCCATGGCTCGTACCCAGCCTTGTGAAGCCCCTGCCAGCTTTGCATATAAGTCCTCCATGCTAGGGATTGGATAGTTATTCAACAGTGAGAAGCAGTTTACCCTTTATTTAAAAGCCCCACAAAGGCAAACCAACCAATTAGGCTTCATAATCAGAATGGTGCTGGCCATTCTGCCAACTGGACTGGTTTGATGATTCCGCTCTCCATTCTTCTGGTTTCTGCCTCCATTTTGCCAGTAAGGCAAATGGCACTAGGAGGACTTTGCAGGATCGTGGAATTGCTTCCTGATCAACTTGCAAGGTGGCAAAGGGTCCTTTGGAAATCCTTAAACCTTCCTGAAAAACCTCCAAGAGTTCAATTTGGACTTCACACAGGCAGCCATTTTCTAATTGAAATATTTTGAGCCAATCAAGGTAAATCCCACTCTTGTCACACTTAAGTAACTACATGAAGGCCATTTCCTGTCACCTATTATTTATTCGAACATAGTAATTGACACTGGTTTGGCTTCCTCAGAGCCAGCTCTCAGGGGAATAGAACCTTTGACTCTCTAGTTTAGGACTGTCAGCCAGGGGTCCCCGATTGGACCAGGTTAACAGCCCCAATTGGGGAACTCTATGACACCCACCTGGCTGACCTCCTTCATATGGAGGTGATCTTATTAAAACATGCAAAATTCATACAGGGCTTGACAGGGGAGATGCAGGAAGGACGTTTCCCCTGACTGGGTGTTGTGGAAGCAGGGGACACGGTCTCAGAATCGGGGATCAGCCATTTAGGATTATGAAGATTGAATTTCGTCACTCAGGGACTGGTGAATCTAAGGAATTTTCTACCCAGAAGATTTTGGAGTCATGGTTATTGAGTATCTTCCAAGACAAATTTCGATAGGATTTCCAGATATTAAAGATAGCAAACCATAAGAGAATAGTGTGAGGAAATGTTATTGAGAAGGAAAATCAGCCATGACCAAGTTAAATGGTAGCACAAGCTTTAGGACTGAGTGGTCTACGATTGCTCCAATTTCCTTTGTCCAAAGAGCGAGTGCCTCAGGATCTAACCTCAGCCCCAAGGTTATAATTTACACTCTGCAAAGTATTGTTGGACTAAAGGTAAACAGAAGGTCAGCCATTCATGATAACATCAGCCAGTACTGGAATTGGTGTGGCACCACATCACCAACCAGCCAACCAACCGACTGAGCTAACTGGCCCCCAATTTATTGTTCGATCAGTAATGTATGGCCAGTAAGTTTGCAGGTGACACCAAAATTGGAGGCATAATGGACTGCGAAGAAGGTTACCTCAGAGTACAACGGGACCTTATCAGATGGGCCAATGGGCCAAGGACTGACAGATGGAGTTGAATTTAGATAAATGCGAGGTGCTGGATTTTGAAAAGGCAAATCAGGGCAGGACTTATACACTTAATGGTAAGGTCTTGGGGAGTGTTGCTGAACAAAAGTCCCTTGGAGTACAGGCTCATAACTCCTTGAAAGTGGAGTCGCAGATAGACAGGATAGTGAAGGTGGCGTTTGGTACATTGGTCTTTATTGGTCAATACATTGAGTATAGGCGTTGGGAGATCATATTGCAGCTCTACAGGACATTGGTTAGGCCACGTTTGGAATATTGTGTGCAACTCTGGTCTCTCTGCTATAGGAAAGATGTTGTGAAACTTGAAAGAGTTCAGAAAAGATTTACAAGGATGTTGCCAGGTTGGAGGGTTTCAGCGAAAAGGAGAGGGTGACTATTTTGGGGCTATTTTCCCTGGAGTATCAGAGGCTGAGGGGTGACCTTATATAGGTTTATAAAATCATGAGGGGCTTGGAAAGGGTAAATAAACAAGTTCTTTTCTTTGGGCTGGGGGAACCCAAAATTAGAGGGCATAGATTTAAGGTGAGAGGGGAAAGATTTAAAAGGAACCTAAGGGGCAACGTCTCTACACAGAGGGTGTTGCATGCAGGAAGTGTTGGAGGCTGGTACAATTCTAACATTTAAAAGGCATCAGGATGGGTTCATGAGTAGGAAGGGTTTAGAGGAATGTGCGCCAAATGCTGTCAAATGGGACGAGATATCTGGTCAGCTTGGCCAAGTGGATCAAAGGGTCTGTTTCTGTGCTACATGACTCTATAACTGTAATGCTTTTACTACCACTGGAAATCTGCAGGTCGTTGTTTAAGAAATATAAGGGATTCAGTGATCGCTGCAGTGAGGGAGCATTTATGTACTGGGTGAAGGGTCAGGACGTAAATCAAGAAAGGATGGGGGAGGGGAAAGAAAATGGAAAAATGCATTCTCAATTATCAAAACCAAGGTTGACAAAACTTCCTCAACAGAAATCATTCTGAAACTGTCATCATAATCCTGGCTTGAAGCTCAAGCTAACATGAATTAGCCTTGTGGAGAATAGGTGCAGTCCCACAAATTTGCTAAATTTAAAACCAAGATTTAAATTGAGAACAGTTCCCAGACAGAGGATATAATGTCAATGCATCAGATTCATACTCCCCTCTCAGTTAATCCCATTTAAATTGGCTGGCTCCTCAAAATAATCAGCCTGCAGCAATGATTATTCATTGTCAATGGACCATTGCTTTCCTGTTGAGAAGTGCCATTGTCAAGTGCTTCTCCAGAAAGATTTCTTCAGTCAATCATTGATTGATGATGACATTAACCTCTTTGCAAAATTAGTGCGAGGCATACGTTGAACACTGTGCAAATGATCAGAGATAAAAAAGCGCCTGCTTTCTGTTCTTTCATTTAAAAGGCAAAGTTAAGCACTTCCCAGAGATAAAATCCCAAGTAAGCCAACAGTATGAAGTAATGGAAGTAATCCTTTTCTCTCTGTAACCATTAGATGTATAATATTATAGATTACTGAGTTGGCTCTGCATTCATCCCAAGGTGGCTAATTGCACAAGGAAAGGGAATCAGATACTAGAATGGTCACAATACAGCCATTTGAACTCACAGATCAGATAGAATTGACTCTGTTAGCCTATTATTCTAGCACACCATAAATTAGAATGGAGGAGCTTTATTTGCCTACTGTGGCTTTGGTGTTTTGCCACCAGCAGATGTCAAGACAGACACCATGAACGTGACAGCCCTTACATTGCTACATTTATTGACTCCTTAATCAAAGTGATAAAGTCACTTCACATTTACAGGGTAATGTTCTGCAATTGAATGTCAGGGATGAATGTCGCTATCAGATTTAAAGGTGGCCACGTTTTGAATTACCTTTTGCAAGTAAAGGATCATGCCTTTCAGCACAGCATAAAATGTCTTCCAACCTCTTTTGCCCCTGGGAGCTGCAATGAGAGAAATCAAACATGAGTAAGAATCAGATAGAGGTGGGTGGCTCGACAATCAGTACAGATGACATTGCTCTGGCTTTGCCAGCAGTAAACAGGATGTGCTCAAGGAGGTAACAGTCCTTTTTGGAAGCAGTCTCAAAACCACCGCAGAGAAAACAGAGTGCAGAAAATGGATGATTTGAGAATGACTTAAAGAAGTATATTGGGAAGAGACACCCACATTGTGCAAGTGCGCATTTCTGACTGGAATGCTGACAACTAAATTATAGAGTATGCAACTACAAAAGCAATTCATCATCAGAGGTGAATGCTAGAAATGAGTGGTCAGTATTTGGCTCCAAGTATTGAGTTGATTTGCAAGTGTCCTGCATACTTGCACAGTTGGACATTCTCAAAATCCTGAACCAGGAGATTAAACATAATCCTCCAAATTAATTGTATTCATTCATTTTGCAAAGTTGGCCTCTAATTACTTTTGAACTGGGTGTTCTTTTTATATATGGATTGCCAATTCAAAGGAAAGATAGTTGCATAAATTAGAGCAATTCATAAAGATGAACAAGTCTTTAATGCTGTGGTTCTGTTCGCCGAGCTGGAAGTTTTTGTTGCAAACATTTCGTCCCCTGTCTAGGTGACATCCTCAGTGCTTGGGAGCCTCCTGTGAAGCGCTTCTGTGGTGTTTCCTCCGGCATTTATAGTGGCCTGTCCCTGGGGACGAAACGTTTGCAACAAAAACTTCCAACTCGGCGAACAGAACCACAGCAACGAGCACCCGAGCTACAAATCTTCTCACAAACTTTAAACAAGTCTTTAATATTCAATACAAACAAAATGACTTGGTAGTAATTTGCACATGCCAAAATGATAGCATCACGCTCGAGGTTATCATTTTAAAGAAATAGAGATCAGTTAACAAGATGAGTGTGACCTCCAAATGTCCTCGGGATGTCTTGATGCACTTCACTATCAACTACAAATTTTGAAGTGGAGTCATTAAATGCACAACATTGTGGGCATTCTGCAAAAGTGTCTCCAAAACAGCCTATCACCTTGTGCCTTTCTTCAGCTGTGAATTACTATGGCCATGTAATTGTAAAGGTAATCAGAAACAATCCCAGTGTTCTCTGGGCAAGAGGATCTGTCACTGAATTTTAATACAAACTGAGGGTTTGGTTAAGAGAAAGAAGGAAGCATATGTCAGATATAGACAGGAGAGATGAGAGAATCCTTAGAAGAGCATAAAGGCAGTAGGAGTATACTTGAGAGGGAAATCAGGAGGGCAAAAAGGGGACATGAGATAGCTTTGGTAAACAGAGTTAAGGAGAATCCAAAGGGTTTTTATAGATACATTAAGGACAAAAGGGTAACTAGGGAGAGATTAGGGCCCTTCAAAGATCAGCAAGACAGCCTGTGTTTGGAGCCGGAGAGATGGAGGGGATACGAAACATCAGTGCTTCCTGTGGAGAGGGACATGGAAGATATAGAATGTGGGGAAATAGATGGTGAAATCTTGAAATATATCCATATTACAGAGAAAGTGGTGCTGGATGTCTTGAAATGCATAAAAGTGGATAAATCCTGAGGACCTGATCAGGTGTACACTAAAACGCTGTGCGAAGCTAAGGAAGTGATTGCTGAGCCCCTTGCTGCGATACTTGTATCATTGATAGTCACAGGTGACATGCCGGAAGACTGGAGGTTGGCTGACATGGTACCACTGTTTAAGAAAGGTGGTAAGGAAAAGCCAGGGAACTGTAGACCAGTGAGCCTGATGATGGTGGTGGGCAGGTTGTTGGATGGAATTCTGAAGGACAGGATTTACACATATTTGGAAAGGCAAGGACTGATTAGAGATAGTCAGCAAGGCTTCGTGTGTGGGAAATCATGTCTCATGAACGTGATTGAGTTTTTTGAAGAAGTAACAAAGAGGATTGATTAGGGCAGAGTGGTGGACATATCTATATGGACTTCAGAGAGGCATTCGACAAGGCTCCCCATGGGAGACTGGTGAGTAAGGTTAGATCTCATTGAATACAGGGAGAACTAGCCATTTGGACACAGAACTGGCTCAAAGGTAGAAGGCAGAGGGTGGTGGTGGAGGGTTGCTTTTCAGACTAGAGGTCTGTGACCAGTAGAGTGGCACAATGATGGGTGTTGGATCCACTACTTTATAGAAATTTATACAAATTTGTCATTTATAGAAACGTTTTGGATATGAACATAAGGTGGTATAGTTAGTAAGTTCACACATGACACCAAAGTTGGAGGTGTAGTGGACAGTGAGGGTGGTTGCCTCAGAGTATAACAGGATTTTGATCAGATGGGTCAATGGGCTGAGGAGTGGCATGTGGAAATTAATTTAGATAAATGTGAGGTGCTGCATTTTGGATAAGCAAATCATTGCAGGACTTATACACTTAAATGTACGGTCCTAGGGAGTGTTGCTGAACAAAGAGACCTTGGACCTTCATTGTTCCTTGAAAGTTGAGTCGCAGGTAGGTAGGATAGTGAAGGAGGAATTTGGTATGTTTTCCTTTATTGATCAGAGTATTGAGTATGGGAGCTGGGAGGTCATGTTGCGGCTGTACAGGACATTGGTTAGGCCACTTTTGGAATATTGCGTGCAATTCTGGTCTCTTTTCCTCTCAGAAGGATATTGTGAAACTTGAAAGGGTTCAGAAAAAATTTTCAAGGATGTTGCCAGGGTTGGAGATATGAGCTATAGGGAGAGGTTGAATAGACTGGGGCTGTTTTCCCTGGAGTGTCGGAGGCTAAGAGGTAACCTCATAGAGGTTTATAAAATCATGAGGGGCATGGATAGGATAAATAGATAAAATCTTCTCCCTGGAGTGGGGGAGTCCAGAACGAGAGGGCATAAGTTTAGGTTAGAGTGGAAACATATAAAAGGGACCTAAGGGGCAACTTTTTCACATAAAGGCTGGTACTTGTATGGAATGAGCTGCCAGAGGAAGTGGTGGAGCTTGGTAGAATTGCAGCATTTAAAAGGCATCTGGATGGGTATATGAATAGGAAGGGTTTAGAGGGATATGGGCTAAGTGCTAGCAAATGGGACTAGATTAGGTTAGGATATCGGGTTAGGCAGCATCCAAGGAGCAGGAGAATCGACTTTTCGGGCATGAGCCCTTCTTCAGGAATGAGGAAAGTGTGCCAAGCAGGCTAAGATAAAAGATAGGGAGGAGGGACTTGGGGGAGGGGCATTGGAAATGTGATAGGTGGAAGGAGGTTAAGGTGAGGGTGATAGGCCGGAGTGGGGGTGGGGGCGG
>NC_057741.1:27856672-27902756 GCF_004010195.1 Chiloscyllium plagiosum | reverse complement strand
CAACCTCCAACTCCCGGCACCTTCCCCTGCAACCGCAAGAAATGCAAAACTTGCGCCCACACCTCCCCCCTTACTTCCCTCCAAGGTCCCCAAGGGATTCTTCCATATCCGCCACAAATTCACCTGCACCTCCACACACATCATTTATTGCATCCGCTGCACCCAATGTGGCCTCCTCTATATTGGGGAGACAGGCCGCCTACTTGCGGAACGTTTCAGAGAACACCTCTGACCAACCAACCCAACCACCCCGTGGCTCAACACTTCAACTCCCCCTCCCACTCCACCAAGGACATGCAGGTCCTTGGATTCCTCCATCGCCAGACCATAGCGACATGACGGCCAGAGGAAGAGCGCCTCATCTTCCACCTAGGAACCCTCCAACCACAAGGGATGAACTCAGATTTCTCCAGTTTCCTCATTTCCCTTCCTCCCCCCATCTTGTCTCAGTCCCAACCCTCGAACTCAGCACCACCTTCCTAACCTGCAATCTTCTTCCTGACCTCTCCGCCTCCACCCCCACTCCGGCCTATCACCCTCACCTTAACCTCCTTCCACCTATCACATTTCCAACGCCCCTCCCCCAAGTCCCTCCTCCCTACCTTTTATCTTAGCCTGCTTGGCACACTTTCCTCATTCCTGAAGAAGGGCTCATACCCGACACATCGATTCTCCTGCTCCTTGGATGCTGCCTGACCTGCTGCGCTTTTCCAGCAACACATTTTCAGCTCTCATCCAGCATCTGCAGTCCTCACTTTCTCCTAGGATATCGGGTTAGCGTGGACGAGTTGGACTAACGGGTTTGTCTCCATGCTGTACATCTCTTTGACTCTGTGATATCCAGAATATCATTGGTTATACACCCAGATGGCCAATGATACATTCAATGAAATTACTCCATATCTGTAAGGGTCTGTGCGTAAGTTTTGGGATTTGATCTGATAATGTTTATGCAAATCTATTCATTTAACAATTTGTCATTAAAAGGCACAGAATGGATAATAGCCAAATTAAATTATCCGTCATTGTCACCAAGCTCTGTTTCAG
Organism: Chiloscyllium plagiosum; assembly: GCF_004010195.1. Classification (NCBI taxonomy): domain Eukaryota; kingdom Metazoa; phylum Chordata; class Chondrichthyes; order Orectolobiformes; family Hemiscylliidae; genus Chiloscyllium; species Chiloscyllium plagiosum. Next base: position 27,901,709 of record NC_057741.1, on the reverse strand, counting down.
GATACTGATTGAGAGGATGACTATCTAATCTCTGGGTCAATGAGGTGCATTGTTCGTGTACCGTGCTCAGAAATGAAGCCAATTCAGAATTTGTGGCAGATGTTTTATATTTTCATTGAACTCATGGAAGATAAAATAGCAATTTGAAATACAAAACAAAGACAGACTGTTTCAGTTGTTGACCAAAAGCAGAGAGTTTGTGTGGGAACAAGTTTCTTGTGGACGGGAATGTGGGAAGGGTTGGGAATGGGAAAAGGATGGGAATGGGGAAGGGTTGGGAATGTGGGCAGGGTCGAGAATGTGGAAAGGATGGGAATGGGGAAAGGATGGGAATGGGGAAAGGATAGGAATGGGGAAAAGTTGGGAATGGAGAAAACATGGGAATAGAAAGGGTTGGGAATGTGGAAAGGCTTAGGAATATGGGAAGGGTTGGGAATGGGGAAGGGTTGGGAATGGGGAAAGGCTTGGGAATGTGGGAAGAGTTTAGAATGGGGCAAGAGTTGGGAATTGGGGAGGAATGGAAATGGGAGGGAGCACTGTTCGGAAAACCATCCTGTTGACTTGCAGGCCAATTGCTTTTCCTGGGTTTCTTTGTTTGTGCTCTCTTTCAAAATTTGGAGAGTACAGCCCGTAAAAAAAAAATAAAACTCGCTTCTCGAGAAAGTGAAATGTGTTTCCAAAAGCACAGGTTATAGTGGTTTTATAGTGTAGAGCTAGTCCTCCCTGATAAATCCACACTAATGTTGCCACAACTCAGTTTTTGACATTGTATGGTCAGGAAAACAGCCCACCACCACCTTTTCCAGAACAATTAGTGACGCCAAATAAATGCTGGCCCAGCCAGTGACAACCAAATCCTGTGAATGAATTTTTTTAAAAACTATTATACTCATTTCCAAAGTAAGAGGGGCATGAAAATGTGATGGATTCATTTTAGCTCGTGCTGGATGTGATGACATTTCAAGTGGTATCCTTCAATCTTGTATCACAGAATGTCAATTTTACTTCTTGTGGACTTACATTACCACAGGGAAAGGTCCTGAAAAAAAATCATTTTTATGCATTCCACTTCCTCAGTGCTATGGAACATCACAGGGTCAACATGTGGTTTAAATAAGGAACATTTTCAAATTGTAACCTTTCTGGAAACTGGGGTTTATTCTCATAATAACTTTCCATTTTCATGTTGTATCCCAAAAGGGAACAATGGGCATGGAGAATCTATAAAATTGAAGCCAAGCCACTCAAAGATGGTTTTCTACTTTAATGGACAGTATTAAAGCCATTTAGAAATGACTTAGCTATAGAATATAGTGAATAAAATCACTCATTGATGTAAGTTTGCTCACTGAGCTAGAAGGTTCATTTTCAGATGTTTCGTCACCATACTAGGTAACATCATCAGTGAGCCTCTGGTGAACACTGGTGGTGTGGCCCACTTTTTATTTAGGTGTTAGGTTTCCTTGGGTTGGAGATGTCATTTCCTGTTGTGAAGCCATTTCCTGTTCTTTTTCTCAAAGGGTGGTAAATGGGATCCAAGTCAATGTATTTGTTGATAAGCGTTCCGGTTGGAGTGCCATGCTTCTTGGAATACTCGCATGTGTCTCTGTTTGGCTTGTCCTAGGAAGGATGTGTTGTCCCAGTCGAAGTGGTGTCCTTCCTCATCTGTATGTAAGAATACCAGTGAGAGTGGGTCATGTCTTTTTGTGGCTAGTTGATGTTCATGTACACTCTCACTAATATCCTTACATACAGATGAGGTAGGACACCACTTCGACTGCAACAACACATTCATCTTAAAGCAAGCCAAACAGAGACACGTGCAAGAATTCCTAGAAGCATGGCATTCCAACTGGAACTCTACCAACAAATACATTGACTTGGATCCCATTTACCATCCTCTGAGAAAAAGAACAGGAAATGACTTCACCACAGGAAATGACATCACTAACCCAAGGCAGACTTATTTCAAAAATATTCCAAACCCCTCTATTGTATGGGGAAAGCACTAAACTGTGAATCAATGGCACAGACTCAAAGTCCTAAATCTTATTCAAACTTTTTTTTGACAAGAATGCTAGACTGGACCAGGGCCATCTCTGAGAAGAGCAATAAAGCAAGGATAGGTTGGTGACCAGAGGAAATAAGTTTACCAAAGATTGTCATGTGAAATTGTTTTATGCAGTAAGTATTGATTGTCCTGAATGCACTGCCATAGAAAGCTGGTGAAAGCAGATTCGATAAGGACTTGCAAAAGGAAACTAGGTAAGAATTTGAAGTGGAAAACCTTGAAGGGCTATGCAAATAGAGTAGATGAACTGGGCACAATCGGATAGCTCTCTGCAAAAGATAATGCAGGTGAGGTGGATCAAATGGCCTTTTTCTACGCTGTACAACTCCATGCCTGATGTCACCTTACAGACTTAATCTATTCATGGGACAACCGCAACCATCCCTGAAGGATACTTGAAGTCCATAGGCCGAACAATATTGATCCCTTTCTCCCAAAACCTTCTACCCGGGTAGGGAAACAAATCAACCAGCGACAGGAATGATGATTTAGAGAGAGGGAGAGAAAAAGGAGAGAAAGGAAATAGGGGAAATGACCAATTGGTAAAGACTCACTTTTCTTTCCATCCATGTCTGCATGAATTTTTCGTGACAGGAAGCCGGTTTTGTACGTTTTAGCATTGGGATCCTGCGGAATGTCGAGAAATGGATTCGTACCAGATCCAATACGATTGTTGGACTTGGATCCAGCATTGTCTGTCTTGTCATTAGCAAGTTCGGAGAGTGATTTCCTCAACTCTTCTTCATTTCTGGAAGTAGTAAAAGGGAGGGAGAACGTCACATGGCGAGAATTATAACATTGGTTCTTCAAATGGAACGGAATTCAGACCAACAACTTGCTGACAGGGAATGGGCAGTAGTCAGAGGAGATCCCCCTTGTTTCTGGGGTTACAGAGGACATCTTGCACCCCATTCTTCAGTGAATTAAACAATGTTGCAGTGTGCGCACACTCTGGTCAAACAGGTTATAAAACTTTTCACAGATTTTAAAACTGCTTGTTAGCTCACAGCTAGTTTATCAGCAAGATACAGCATATATACAAGTTATTTTCAATAATTGCAAGTGAAGCCAAATTTCTGAAACTTACAATACCCCTACAGGTATCTCGGTGCTGACACTCCAATTAGCTATTTTAAGAGGAGGAGTTCGGCTGTTTATACCATCAATACAAAACAAATACCAGCGTGCATGAGTATAGTTGCTTTGCTGTTGGCTGTCAGCATGTATTTTAAAAACTGCTACATGATATTTCCAAAGTAGTCAAAAGATCGTCACAAACATACAACAGTTTGAATTAGGAGCAGGATTAAGTCCTCTAGCCTGCTCCCCCTCTCCCCCCAGCGGAGCAGAAGTAAGCTATTCAGCCTATTCAGTCTCCTCTATTTATGGCTGATTTGATCACCAATTTCCCTGCCTTTTCCCTATAAAAATCTGTCTATCTCAGCCTTGAATACATTTAATTAACCAGCATCTACAGCTCTCTGTGTAAAAGCATTCCAGAGATTCATTACTCCCTTCACCATCCTCCTCTCTGTAATAATTGGGTGACCCTTTATTCTGAGATTATACCCTCTGGTCCTGGACTGTCCCACAAGGGAAAACTACATCTAATCTGTCAGTGACCCCAACTCAACTCTCTTTCCAACCTGACTACTCTCTGCCTAGCTTGCTAATCCCAGTTTTTAAAAGATACAACAGCAGGTTCACATTATTGCACTCACTCTGCTCCTTTGATTCCCATAATAGACTCTTGGGTAGAAGAGGCAGATGGACTTCGAGATTCCATCTCCTACAGCTAGCAAACATGCTCAGCTCTGTGGGAAATAAAAAAACTACTGAGAGCTGTGACTGGTAAGCTATTCATTTTTAGATTCGATTAGATTCCCTACAGTGTGGAAACAGGCTCTTCGGCCCAACAAGCCCACACCAACCCTCCGAAGAGTAACCCACCCAGACGCATTTCCCTCTGACGAATGCACCTAACACTATGGGCAATTTAATTAACATGGCCAATTCACCTGACATGCACATCTTTGGGCTGTGGGAGGAAACCGGAGCACCCAGAAGAAACCCACACAGACTCAGGGAGAATGTGCAAACTCCACACAGACAGTCACCCGAGGTTGGAATCGAACCTAGGACCCTGGTGCTGTGAGGCAGCAGTGCTAACCACTGAGCCACCGTGCCACCCCCTTATCAGTGATCTTTCTGCTGGAATAGACTATATTTCCTGGTTAAAAAAAACAAACAGTCTCACTTGGCTAGCATTTAACTTTTATAAATTTCTACACACACTAGCTGATGACCCATGGTACAGTGAGTGAAGACCAGGTGAAGTGGAGAGATTGGATAGGCAGGAAATAGTTTGTCAGAGGCAGAAATGAATTGCCATTTCCAAGTTTTGCATTTGTCCATTTATTTAGATTTCTCAAATGGAGTGCCACGCCTGTATTAATAATGGAAACTTCCTGTGTCAATTTGTCACACTGGACATTCTGAGGCTGTGCAAGACGCCATATAAATGCAAGGCTATCCTTTCTTTTCTTCCCAATTGCCTCCGTTCAGCTGATGGTAGGAGAAGCCTTGATGTGACAGCTTGACTTGCTTAAACTCTACGCATTTCATGAACTTACATGAAAAAAAATCATAAAAGTACAGAAGATACATTTATTCCATTTGACAATGTTTACTGATTAGCACAGCACATTGTGAAACGGTAGATTGAATAATGCTCCAGGGCTAAACAGAACTTGCTGCTGTCTGTACCATATCCCATTCTGCCGGAAGGATTATAAAGCACATCTCAGATAGATCATGAAATCTTATAGACAGTTTCTGAGTTGAAAGAAAAACTTATAAAAACATACAGCTTTTAATGTTCTTTTCCTTGTTTTCATATTAATGAGCTTCTGGGCATTGGGTAAATGGTTTTTCAGCTGACTGAAGAATCCAGGAGGGTCAACAAACTTTTAAACTGAGTAACCATCGAAGCCACTCTCATTATTTTCAATGGCAGATTGCCACAAGATGCATTACATAACACACGCTGGCATCATACCAGGTTCAGGGATTGTATTAGGAAGGAAGGCAAGTGGTGTCTTAAGTTTTAATATTAATTACATTAATTAAGTAGTAAAGTGGATATCAAGGATCGGAAAATTAAGAAACTAGCTTGTGCGTATGGCAAACACAGGCTACAGGAGCAATCCAAAAAGATGGAAGTCCATATCGCAAGTGGTAGCATGAGAGAATGTGAAGGAAACATTTATGGTTCCAGGAACGAGGGACTTTGGATACATTGACAGATATTTGAGGAGCTGTGGCTGCTCTCCTGGCAGAAGACCGAGATGAGATTTGATGAAAGGTGTTCAAAATCATGAGGGATCTAAACAGAGTAGAAAGTGAGAAACTGTTCCCATCAGCAGAAGGGTCAAGAATTAGAGGGAGAGACAATGACCTAGTGGCATTACATGAGACTGTAAATCCAAAGACCCAGGGAATATTCTGGAGAGCTAGGTTCAAATCTCGCCATGGCAAATTTGAATTCAATAAAAATCTAGAATTCGAGTCATATAACTAAACACAATGGAAGCAGATCTTTGGTCCAATTTGTCCATGCCGATCAGATATCCGAAATTAATCTAGACACATTTGGCCCATATCCCTTTAAACCCCTCCTATTCATATACCCGTCCTTTTAAATGCTGTAATTGTACCAGCCACCACCACTTCCTCTGACAGCTCATTCCATACATGCACTACCCTTTGTCTGAAAATGTTGTCCCTTAGGTCCCTTTTAAATCTTTCCCCTCTCACCTTAAACGTATGCCCTCTAATTTTGACTCCCCTACCCTGGGGAAAAGACCTTGGTAAAATAAGTAAACTTTTAAAAAAAATTAAGGATCTAATGAGGACCATAAAACAATTGTCGGGAAATTCCATCAGGTTCACTAATGTCCCTTTAAGCGAGGGTGCTGCCCTTACCTGGTTGGCCTATATGTGCCTCCAGACCCACAGCAATTGCCTCTGGGCAATTAGGGAGAGATAATAAATGCTGACCCAGCCAGTGATGCCCCCATCCTGAATGAATAAAACACACCTTGGATTTAAGGTGATACTGTATTTTCTTTACTCACCAAAGTGTTAGTATTCTTTGGATGGGAACACGCTCTTGTTGTGTAACTACAAAGGGATATGGTGGGCATACATAACAGCTTATGCCCGAAACGTCAATTCTCCTGCTCCTCGAATGCTGCCCGATCTGCTGTGCTTTTCCAGCACCACACTCTCGACTCTGATCTCCAGCATCTGTAGTCCTCGCTTTCTCCATACAGAAGAGGGGCCAGTATTTACTGCTGGGATATGGCAATACCTGGCAAGGCTAGAATTTATTGTAAATTCCATTTGCTCTGTCTGATAGTGGTTTGCTGATTGACTTTGGAGGCAGGTAAGGGATTTGGAGCCACATTTAGGCTGGAGTCAGGAAGGACGGCACATCCATAAACTACAGTGATGAATCAATGGATGACTGACACCCTCACAGTTACTTTTACTGACTTCATTTCCAAATTTCTAAACTAGAAATACTTTCGGATTTGAAGATTATCAAAGTAATTAAAAAATTATTCAATTCTATGTTTCATCAACAAGAGTGCAGAAAAGTCTAAGAGGAGCCTACTCCATTAGAGCTCTATCCAAAGACAGGTCATCATAGAATCCCTACAGTGTGGAAGCAGGCCATTCGGCCCATTGAGTCCACACTGACCCTCCAACCCCGATCCTTAACTGTGCATTACCCATGGTTAACTCACCTAGCCTGCGGCTCCCTGGTCATTATGGGCAATTTAGTATGGCCTATCTAGTGAACCCATCCATCTTTAGACTGTGGGGCATGGCCTATTCACCAACCCGTCCATCTTTAGACTGTGGGAGGAAAGTGGAGCACCCAGAAGAAACCCATACAGACAAAGGAAGAACGAGCAAACTCCACACAGATGGTCAGTGAGGGTAGAATCGAAGCTGGGTCCCCAACACTGTGAGGATGCAGTGCTAACCATTGAGCCACATGCCACCCTAAAGAACCTTGGATCATGGTCAGCTGATGCTTTATCCTGAGCCATTTTACTTGGCAGCTTTTGTTTTTGTCATCAACAGTTTGCCCTTGCGTTCCATTCTCAGGGGCAGGGCAAGGAGGCTGGTGCCAAGTCCAACTCAGCTAAAATGGGAATGGAATCCACACTGCAGGCATTATTCTGAACTACATATTAAATGTCTAACCCACTGAGCTGACTGGAAGAACCCTATATAAAACCAATAAGGAGAGCTCAGCATGCACGGATGACTATTGGACCCCACAGTAGTTGAACCTTAAATATGGTTGAACCTTTAAAGAGACCATAGCACAGATTCACTAAGGTGCTGCCTAGCTTAAGGAAATACTAATTAGCTTGTTTGTGATCTCTTAGTTGGGTCAGTGACACCACTCAGCAAAAAGCCACTATAGATTCTGCAGCCGATTTAAAAAGGCACATGCACTTCATGTGAAATTTTCCCAATGTTTTCTGTCAAACCTTATTGAGAAGTGTTTGACAGAGAAATAGCTTGGATGTTTTTTTTTTCAAATTCATCTGCACACAGCAGCGTGGAATGGAAATTACAATAAATCCGAATTTTGACAGATGCAAACAGATAAATCTGTGGAAAGGCTCCTAAGGGAGTCAGAGGAAGCTGTATTATTGATTCAATCAAATGCAAATTAGAATTATATCAGAAATAAGATTTTGGGATACACTAGGATATATAAACACAGCGTGCCTGGAGAAACAAGTATCTTTTGACAGAATGTTGCATCTGTACTAATGTAATTCTCGCCTCCTACCTGGCTCTGATATAGACAAAGTGATAACAATGAATTGAAATGATTAATCAACGATCCTATTTTCACTGGACAGCACAGTGGTGAGCTAGACAGACTCTGCTTTTTTCTTATCTAGCAATTTCCATGTTCCTAAAACGTGTATAACATCAAATTATAATTTATAACAAATCTCTCAGTAAAACACGAGAATATTGTGTCCATTTCGGGACAACGCAGTTTATGAAGAGTTTTGAGAGATTTGCAAGGTTGATTCCTGGAATGAGGGACTTCAGTTATACTGATCAAAGAAGCCGGAGCTGTAATTCTTTTGAGAAGGGAAGGCTGAGAGGAGGTTTGATCAAAGTGTTCTACATTGAAAGGAGTCTGAACAGATAGAGAGAAATTGTTCCCATCGACACAAGGGTCAGGAACTGGCAGACACTGGTTTAAGATGGATGGCATAAGAATCAAAGACAATGTAACAAGTGGAGAGAAAGCACTGAGGGTAGGGTCAATTGTGCCTTTCATGAAGGAATTGGAGAAATGGTACTATCAGCGTGGCTCTTGCAGAGCCAGCCAGCACAGACTCAACAGGCCGAATGGCCTCCTTCTGTGCTGTATCCATTTTATGGTTCAACAACAAACAGCTCAGAAATGTCAAACCACTGGAAAGATGAACAAGACAGGACCACCGGGATAATGCAAGTCATGGAAAACCAAAGTTGCTTACGCGCTGTATATTTTAACTTAACAATTAACTAAATTCATGGGAAATCATCAAAATGGAGTACTCGTTTTCATAACCGTCCCATGAATTGTGAACAAGTTCACATTTAATATTGTTGAGAACCCATCTCAAAAAAAGCTGAAGAATAAGTTTGTCAACTGCTCATATATTAAGATTAAATGGACCAGACCTCTTTGGCAAGGAGAGAGACAATTAGTTCATGGGCAGGAAGCAGTGAATGGGGATAAGGGGATCTTTTTCAGGTTGGTGAACCATGACCAGAGGGATTCCACAGAGATCAGTGTTAAGCTCGCAATTGTTTACAATATACACTAATGATTTAGAGGGAGGAAGTGAACGGACTGTAGCCAAATTTGCAGATGACACTAAAAGAGGTGGAAAGGCAGGTTGTGAGAGAAATACAATTTATAACAAGCTATTGATAGGTCCAGTAAATGGGCAAAAGTTGGCAAATGGATCATAATGTAGGAAAATGAGAAGTTGTTCATTTTGGAAGGAGGAATAAAAGAACAGTAAATGATGGAGATAAACTGCTGAAAACTGCAAAATAAAGGGACTTGGGGATACTTGTGCACAAAACACAGAACACTAACCAATACATGCAGCAGGTAATCAGGAAGACCAATAGGATATTGACCCTTACTTCAGGGGGCAGGAGTACAGGTGTAGGGACATTTTCACCAGCACCTGCTGATGAGATCACATCTGGAGTACTGTCAGAAGTTTTGGTCCCCTTATTTAGATCTTACTGTCATGTACTGGGACAAAGGAGTAACAGTGAAAAGTGTACAAAGTCACCATTCTCTGGTGCCATCTTAATATACAAGAGTTAAGCTTAAAAACAGAAGAAGAAATAAAAGGAACAGCCAAAAGAAAAGGAAACATCCAGGTCATTGCCCTGTCTCTGCCATGAGTCCTCACCACCAGAAAAATAAAGCCGCAAAATCCATCCCGGTGTTTGCAAACCCAATTTCCAAGTCTCTGCACTCCACCACAGCCAGACCACAGTCACCTCCACCATCAAGATATTATTTTTTGGCAACGCTCAGAGAAGCCTCACTCACTTGATCCCTGGTAGACAGCAAAGGCTAAACAGGTTGGAATTTTACTCACTGCTGTTTAGACAAATGAGAAGTGATCGCATGGAAACATATCAGATTTTTCAGGGTTTTGACAGGATAAATGCTGAGGGTTGCTTCCCCTCATGGTAGAGACTAGGACCAGAGAGCATAGTCTCAGAATGATGAGGCGCCAACTTAAGACAGAGATAAGGAGGAATTTCTTCTCTCTGAGTACTGTGAGCTTTTGGAACTCCTTACCACAGAGAGTGGTGGGGCAGAGTTGTTGTGTATATTTAGGGCTGAGATTGATAGATACTTGATCAGTCAGGGAATCAAGGTTTATGGGGAAAGGGCAGGAAAGTGGGTGTGAAAAATGTCAGATCAGCCACAATCCTATTGAATGCAAAGCTGGCTCGCGGGGCCAAATGGCCTATTTCTCTTCCTTTTTCTTATGGTCTAAAGAAGGGACTCTTGCTTCGGCATTAACACCTAAATGTGAAGTTTATTCAATGGAATAATGGTAAAGATTCACTCAGTGGTTAGCACTGCTGCCTCACAGCACCAGGGACCTGGGTTCGATTCCAGCCTCGAGCGACTGTCTGTGTGGAGTTTGCACATTCTCCCTATGTCCGTGTGGGTTTCCTGGTGCTCCAGATTCCTCCCACAATCCAAAGATGTGCAGGTCAGGTGAAGTGGCCACGGTAAATTGCCCAGAGTGTTAGGTGCATTAGTCAGAGGGAAATGGGTCTGGGTGGTTTACTCATCGGAGGGTCGGTGTAGACTTGTTGGGCTGAAGAGCCTATTTCCACACTGTAGGGAATCTAATCTAATCTAATCATATCAAACAAGTGATTTGAAAATGAAGATTTGAAATAAAAAGAGAACAAACAGCAAATTTAAAGACAGAGTGAGACTGCAAAATTGCGATCTCTGTGGAAATAAACAGCAAGTGACATGGGGTTGCTCCATTTGGGTTTACAGCTGTATTTATATCATGGGTTGATAACAGAATGGTGAAGTTTGCCTGACCAGGTTGTCCCATTGTCACAACTGCATACTTTACAAGGTACATAAACCACAAATTACAATCCTATTGTCTCTGAGAAACACATTTTCAAGGCTTAAATCTGCACTCCAGTCACTACTGAATCCTTCCAGTGTGGAAGCAGGCTATTCAGCCCATCAAATCCCCACCAACCTCCGAGACCCAGCCCCCTACCCTGTAACCCTGCATTTGCATGGCCAATCCACCCTAACTTGCACATCTTTGGACCCTGGAAGGAAACTGGAGGACCCAGAGAAAACTCACGCAGACACGGGCAGAACGTGTAAACTCCACACAGACAGTCACCCAACGCTGGAATCGAACCCAGGATCCTGTGAGTCAGCAGTGCTAACCACTGAGCCACCCAACATGGTTTAAACGAAAGTGCATACTTACTTGCATACATTCATCACCATTAGCCTGTGTTTAAAATGATCAAAGTTAAAAATGAAATGTTTTAACTACTCAAAACACTGACTAGATTCCCCTGTAAGTCACACATCTTAGAAATATATCAGCAATCCTTCATGGTTGCTGGGTCAAAATTCTGGAAATCCCTCCTTAACAGCACTGTGGGTGTGGCCTTCTTCTTAATCACTAACTTGGGATCAAAGGTGACTTGGTTGCATTCTGTAGGAAGGGTGTTCAAATAGCTGGTGAGTCCAATGCACAATCTGCAAACTCTGCCATGGTAGGGAATTGGTGTTGGAAGGGTTGGGTAGGTAAATTGTTTGTGTGGGTACCTGGACCTCCATGATTCAAGAAGCAGCACATCATCACCCTTTCAAAGGTAGTTAGGTTGGGCAATCAATGCTGACTTTACTAATCAACATCCCCCAAGTACATTTTCATAATTCAGTAACTAAACACTTAGCTGTTTCTAGCATACCTGAGATGTTTCCTAAATAAGCTGGAATAGTGAGCTTTGAATGGAGTGATAGCTGAAAGTCCATTGGTTCTGATTAGCCCCAGGCAGTCTTACCAAAGTTTATTAGCTTTTCTAATAAATGAGGAGATGTACGAAGGGGGCTCATCTGAGGCACTGCCCCTCAAGTCGATGTGTCAAAGATAATTCTGTTGGCTGCTGGACGTAAACAATTCGGAGACATTTAGGATACTACAGAATAATCTTCACATCTCCCAATGTGCACTCAACCAACTACGGGTGCAGCAAGTGACAACCAACTTGAAAAATTAAAATAAATGTTTTCACTCACTTGGCTAGGCCAGAGCCACTGTAAAACGTGGTACAAAACTGAGATTGATACGATGGGGCCATGTGAATAATTCCCTGAACCACAATTCGGTTCCTTTCTGTTTCTCGATCCAGTGAATAAGTCACATGGCATCAAACATAATGTTCCCATTGGTTAACAGTCACGCTATTAGCAGCAGAGTGATTACTGCAGCACGTGTGTGTGTGTGAGTGTGTGAGAGAGAGAGAGTGTGTGTATGTATATGTGTGTATATATAGTGTATATATATATATATATGTGTGTGTGTGTGTGTCTGTGTGTATATTCATGCGTTTGTGCATGCATATAACTGTGGACATTGGAATGTGTTAATTTGTGATGCTACCAATGCTCATGCCTCACATTATAGCTCCCAGTGCTAGACAGATGGTGCCCTCATTGTAGCTATAGAGAGTGGGTTTGAGCACTAGCAACTGAATTCAATAGAATGCTGATTGACTAGGTTCTTAATGAGCGAGTGATCTTCTCCATCACATTACTGCCCAGATCCTGGATTAAAAAGCCAGTACATTAACTTTTCACAACCACGATGATATCAATGTATTAGCCCACAAACAACCAGAGGTGACAGGTTTGCACACTGACCTATGAGACCAGGGTCTGCAACCTGTGGTTCCAGAGCTACGTGCAACTCCATGTTATCTCATGGGTGGCTGCTGACCTTGAGCATTGAATTGGAGATGCAGTGTTGGCCTGGGGTGGGCAAAGTTAAAAATCACACAACACCAGGTTATAATCCAACAGGTTTAATTGGAAGCACTAGCTTTTGGAGTGCTGTTCCTTCATCAGGTGAGTGTGTCACACAACCAGCTTATGAAGGAGCAGCGCTCCCAAAGCTAGTGCTTCCAAATAAACTTGTTGGACTATAACCTGGTGTTGTGTGATTTTTAACTTTGAGCACTGAACACATTTTAGAGGAAATTGAGTGCTGATTTCACTTAATTAGCATTATATAGTACTTGTCATAATATATCACTCAGTTAACAGTCTTTTTGTAAAACTTTGAAATATTGTAGAATGGTGTCTCTGTTTTGCTTCTCATTACTCTGGGCACTCAGGTAGCAGCATGTGGCGCTTTAGATATTATGTATTTGACTAAATTCATAAGAAGTCTCTTCTTGTTATTGAAGTTGTTGTAGCCCTTGAGGTGAAAGGTCAATGTGAATGATGAACTTCACATTCAGATATCCTCATCTTAAACACTCCCTCCATGTATGTTTGCTTACTTCATTCGTATGTCTGTCCCTCATTGTTTTAATGTTACACATTATGCATTCCCTCCTTTCTTATTTCGCCAGTAAAAATAACTCATGCGAAATACAACTTGGAATCTCACTCTAAGTCTAAGTGTGTCACATTCATTCCCTGCCATTTATTCCAACGCAATATTTATTTTAAAGGAACACTACTGCTGTGATTGCGAAAGAAAAAGGTTTCTACAGACTTGACCAAGCAGTTTTTGGCACGTTGGCTCAGGGATTAGCACTGTTGCCTCACAGTGCCAGGGACCCAGATTTAATTCCAGCCTCAGGTGCCTGTCTGTGTGGCGTTTGCACGTTCTCCCCGTGTCTGCGTAGGTTTCCTCCGAGTGCTCCAGTTTCCTCCCACAGTCCAAAGACGTGCAGGTCAGGTGAATTGGCCATGCTAAGTGGCCCCATAGTGTTCTAGGTTAGGTGCATTAGTTGGGGTAAATGTAGAGTTATACGGTAGGGGAATGGGTTTGGGTGGGTTACTCTTCAGAAGGTTTGTGTAGACTTGTTGGGTCAAATGGCCTGTTTTCACACTACAGGGATTCTAAGAAATCCTGGCGTTCTTTCCCAAAATGGCATTGTGAGTCGACCTAGACTGAATGAACAGCAGCAGAAAGCAGCTCACCTTCACATAGGCAACTAAGGATGGGCAATACATGCTGACCCAGGCAGTGGTGCCCATGCCTGATGTCTGAGTAAAAATGTCAAATGGACTAGATAACCCTGGAGACCACATCCATTGGGGTGAACTAATGTGAATGAGTCTGATTGATAGGGTGGCATGGTGGCTCAATGGTTAGCACTCTGCCTCACAGTGCCAGGGGACCCGGGTCCAATTCCAGCCTCGGGCACTGTCTGTGTGGAGTTTGAACATTCTCCCAGTGTCTCTGTGGGTTTCTTCCCACAGTCTAAAGATGTTCAGGTCAGGTGAATTGGCCAAGCTAAATAGCCCATAGTGTTAGGTATGTTAGTCAGGAAATAGGTCTGAGAGGATTACTCTTCGGAGGTCAGTGTGGACTTAAAGTCATAGAGATTTATGGCACAGAAACAGACCCTTTGGTCCAACTCATCCATGCCAACTAGATGTCCCAAACCAATCTAGTCCCACCTGGCCCATATCCCTGCAAACCCTTCCTATTCATATACCCATCCAAATGCCTTTGGAATGTTGCAATTGTACCAGCCTCAATCACATCCTCTGGCAGCTCATTCCATACATGTACTACCCTCTGCGTGAAAACGTTGCCCCTTAGGTCTCTTTTATATCTTTCCCCTCTCACCCTAAACTTATACTCTCTAGTTCTGGACTCCCCGACCCCAGGGAAAAGACTGTCTATTTATCCTATTCATGCCCCTCATGATTTTGTAAACTTCTATAAGGTCACCCCTCAGCCTCCAACACTCCAGGGAAAACAGCCCTAGCCTATTCAACCTCTCCCTATTGCTCAAATCCTCCAACCCTGGCAACATCCTTGTAAATCTTTTCTGAACCCTTTCAAATTTCACACCATCTTTCTGATAGGAAGGAAACCAGAATTGCACAATATTCCAACAGTGGCCTAACCAATGTCCTGTACAGCCATAACATGACCTCCCAACTCCTGTACTCAGTACTCTGACCAATAAACGAAAGCATGCCAAACGCCTTCTTCACTATCCTACCTAACTGCAACTCACTTGTTGAGCCAAATGGCCTGTTTCCACATCTAATCTCACCTAAGCTGGCATAACTCAAATGAACCACATAACATGAAAGATGGCTATATTCACGTGATATAATTGGCAAGACGATCATTAATGCCCATCATTTTTGCGATTGAGAAGATAGCCATGAACTGCACTCCCTGTTATGAAGGTATTCCAACAGTGCTGTTTGTGGAAAATTCAAAGCTTTTACTCTGGAGATGGTGAAGGAACTGGGTTCTTTAACAGGCAAATTGACAAATTTTCAAGTCATAATGAAGTGCGATTTGGAAGAGAACTTGGAGGTTGTGGCTCCTATGTATCTGCTGTCCTTCTCTTCATAGATGGAGCAGGTTGAATGATTCTGTCAATGGCGTCTTGGCTTGATGGTGTAGGGGTCACCTTTTTTAACATTACACATTGCTGCCATGGTACGCTGGAGGAACTGCTTCTATAAAAGTGATGATTGGAGGGTCAGTCAAATGGGTCGCCTTCTTTTGGATTGTATTGTGGTTCTTCAGTTTTGTTGATGCTATACATTTATTTTGGCAAGTGGAACGCATTCCAGCACACTCCTAATTTGTGTTTTAAAGATTTATCACCATCTACAAGAGTCAGGAATTTAATCATTCACTTCAAAAACCTAACTTCTGACTTGGTCTTGCAGACAAACTCGAGGACTTTTCCAGTTAAGTCTATGGTCAATAATGACCCCTTGAATGATTGTGGTGAGGGATCTGGCAATGAAAATGCCATTGAATGTCAAGAGGAGCAGGTTAGACCCACTTCTGTTCTACTGAGTGTGGGTGCATTCTCTAATCTGCAATCCTTTGTCACAAGGTTAATATGAGTCTGGTATGTTTTACCAATGCCTCCGTCTGCTCTGCACAGATGTCACTGAAACCAATGTGAATGTTGAATCATAATTCAGGTGAACAATGCAATACAGTTCAAGACAAATGGAGTCACAGCTAATTAAATAAATCAAGACAGTCTCAACAGAGAGTTAATTCAATAACATCAGCTCTCACCTCAGTTCAGTACCAAATGAAAACTTCAAAACATTTCCTGACCAGGATGCCACCCGCCTACATACGTGTGCACTTCTTGACAACTTCTCCTGTGTCCATATTTAATGTGGAAACTTCCTATGTAAACTTGTAATTCAATCAATCCTACAGTAATGGTTTTATGGTGTCACCAGTGGCAAGAGGGTGTAATTAGATTGTGATAAGCTTAAATAGGCAGTTCCATTCTGAATGTGGGATGAGGGAATCTACAGTGGAACTATGTACAGACAGCTTGATAATGTTGCCTGACTTATGTCCATTGCATCCTGGTCCATTGCATGTTCAAATCAATTTCTATATGCCTGTCTCATCTCCATCATGTTCTAATGTTAGAAAAGATTCTGCGTTTAACATTTGATTATTCTAATATCGCAGCAAATCTGAAATATTACAGACTAGTCCTCAATGACTTGATGAACTAACTTTGTGAAAACAATTCAGTGCCACAGAAACTCTCAGTTACCCCATCATTTCCTGTGAAGTACCCATTCTGGCAATACACACACTCTGCTTGGCTTACTATTTTAACCATAGGGAGATGATGGCCTAGCGGTATTATTGCAAGACTTTTAATCTAGACCCAAGTAATGTTCTGGGGACCTGGGTTCAAATCTTGGTGGTGGAATTTGAATTCAATAAAAATCTTGAATTAAGAATCTTATGATGACCATAAAACAATGTCAATTGTCAGGAAAAAAAACATCTGGTTCACTAATGTCCTTCAGGGAAGGAGACTGCTGTCCTTAGCCAGATTTGTCTGCGTTGAGAGTATGGTGCTGGAAAAGCGCAGCAGGTCAGGCAGCATCCGAGGAGTAGGAGATAAACCCTTCATCAGGAATGAGGCTTGTGGGCCGGTAGGCTGAGAGATAAATAGGAGGGGGGCAGGTAGCTAAGAATGTGATAGGTAGATGAAAGTGGGGGAGAGGAGGAAGGAATGGATATATGGGAAAGGTAATGGACAGGTCAGGAGGGCGGTGCCGAGTTGGAGGTTTGGGAGTGGAATAATGTGGGATGGGCAAATGAGGAAACTGGTGAAATCCACATGAGACCCTGCAACCACACCGGACCAAAGGCAGAAGATGAGGCGTTCTTCCTCCAGGGGTAGGGTGGTAAGGGTTTGGCGATGAAGGAGGCCTAGGGCCTGCACGTCCTTGGTGGAGTGGAAGGAGAAGGTGAAGTGTTCAGCCACGGGGCAGTGGGATTGGTTGGTGCGTGTGTCCCAGAGATGTTCTCTGAAACAATCTGCAAGTTGGCACCCTGTCTCCCCGATGTAGAGGAGACCATATCGGGTGCAACGGATACAATAGATGACATTGGTGGAGATACAGGTAAATTTCTGTTGGATGTAGAAAGATCCTTTGGGGCCTTGGATGCACCCTCTCCCATTCCATCAAGGACATGCAGGTCCTGGGCCTCCTCCATCGCCAAACCCTTACCATCCTGCACCTGGAGGAAGAACGCTTCATCTTCCGCCTGGTACCCTGCAACCACATGGGATCAATGTGGATTTCACCAGTTTCCTCATTTCCCCTCCCCCCATGTTATCCCACATCCAACCTTCCAACTCGGCACCGCCCTCCTGGCATGTCCATCACCTTTCCCATCTATCCGCTCCACCCTCCTCTCCGACCTATCACCTTCTCCCTCACCTTCATCTACTTATTGTATTCTCAGCTACCTTCCCCCAAACCCCACCCCCCTCCCATTTATCTCTCCGCCCCTTTGGCTCACAAGCCTCATTCCTGATGAAGGGCTTATGCCCGAAATGTCGATTCGCCTGCTCCTCGGATGCTGCCTGACCTGCTGTGCTTTTCCAGCACCACACTCTCAACTCTGATCTCCAGCATCTGCAGTCCTCACTTTCTCCAGACTGGTCTGCATTTGGTTGTCTAAGAAATGAGGGATAGGCGATAACCTACTGGCCTAGCCAGGGTTGTTCTCGTAAAAAGAAAAAAATAATCCAGCTTCCTCCTCCCCTCTGTCTCCCAGGATAGACCAAGAGGTAGTTTCAGAGACAAACAAAGAAAGCAAGTGGAAATGAATCAAGTCGGAACCAAAGAACACACTGATTTAAAGACTGGTTGGCAAAGAGACAAGCTACAAGAGGCACAAGTTATTATGTCTCTGAATAATGTCACGGACCTGAATTAGGAGAACATTTTCATGGTCCTTTTGATTTATGAGGCTTACTCATTAAGCAATGTAGTTTTCAATGCAATTTCATGTCAAAAGCATATACAATGAACTTGAAGTGCTTTAATAAAACATGACATGATTGAAGAAAGAGCTTCTTTTCCCTGCGTAATGCAATTTATATCCCCCCAGTTATTTTTCCCCTTGTGAGCGTATTTCAGATAAGAGCATGGGGTGATGATCTTTACAGTACAATAACAAATTTAACCCCTTTTAAAAGCGAGTGAGGGGAATTGACACCAATTATATGAGGAAAAGGATCAAAAGAATCAATGTGGTTGACTCTGAACTGTTCTCTGGACAATTAGGTCTGGGAAATAAATGCTGTCTTAGCCAGCAATGTCTACATCCCAAGAATGAATTTTTAAAAAATCAAGAGGAACAGCAGATAATAAATGAACCTAATTTTTTTTCAATATAAACTATCTCCCGCTGAAAAAAGCAGTTGCACTGCAGTTGTGCTATTTATAAAACGGTCTAGTGAAAAATGCCTACTGAGCAACTTCACCAAGAATACAATCCTCCTGGAATTTAGAGAGGGGGTTAGAATCAAAAGCCAAGGAAATTTGTGAAGAGCATAAGTAGATTCTAAAATGTGTGTTTTTGAAAAGTGGCAAAGCTGCATTTAATGCCCATCTCTCAGTAGCTCCAAGTGTCTGAGGTTTCAACTGTCCAACGATGGAATCACATGTGAAAGGTCCCCCAGGTTAGATCTTAACACCAGTCTAGCTACTCTCACCACCCCTGTATATGAAGGCAGATGAGAAACAAGCTGACTCATTATGGGAGAGACAATGATCTAGTATCACTGGCCTAGGAATCTGGGGACCCTGGCTGATGCTCTGAGAATAGGGGTTGCCCAATTCTACCACAACTACTCATAGACTTTAAATTCAAACTCTGGAATGGAATTTAAACTTTGGAATAGAAAGCTATCATTAGTCTTCACCATGACAACTATCATTAATGATTGTCAAAACTCATGTGGTTCACTGACAGCCTTTAGAGAAGGAAATATCCCATCCCCTACTTGGAGGTTAGACCTACACCTAACTCCAGATCCACAACAATATGACTCTTTACCAAGTTGACATTTCATTCAGAAGCAAAATTAACATGCAGGATGTGAACTCACAATGTTGATCTGAGGCTTTTAAAAAATTCGTTCATGGCATGTGGGCATTACTAGCTCAGCTAGCATTTATTACCCATGCCCCATTGTCCAGGGGGATGTTTGGAGTATTATGCTAGACTATTTTTTGGCTCAGCTCATATCCTAGAGTGCAAAACAGATTGAAGTTAATACATATAAAATTGAGAGTATTGTGAAGTGGGAGCACCAATTTTGCCGAACTTTGCTCATGTTTTGGAGGCTCACGTTCAGTAATTGTACTTTATTTTTATGAAAGACAGGTTCATTTTCAGGAAGTCCCATATGTTACAAAGAAGAAAAAAAAAAATCACAGCTATTTTCATGCTTCAGCTACTGATTGGCTAAACATTTTGGACAGGAACACACCTGCCTCCATAACCAGTCTTGTGATCAGTTATCCAAATACAACCGGGTTCCATTTGCAGCACTACTTGCTTCAGCACCCTGGATTAAGGGAACAAGGAACAGCAAGTCTCTCCTCAGACTTGAGGATAAATGTGGAACAGAGGCAGAGTTAATGTTTCGAGTCCAGTGACTCTTCATTGGAGCTGATGAAGTTCTAACGAAGATTCAGCAGACTCTAAGCGTCAATTCTGCTTTCTTTCCACACGCGCTGCCAGACCTGCTGAGTCTCTCCAGCAATTTCTGTTTTTGTTTCGGATCGCCAGCGTTCACGGTTCTTTGTTCTATATTCACGAAGTTAAGTGTGTCAGGTGAGTACCAGTGTCAGCCTTGATCCCATCCCTCTCATCCCAATGATGCTCTGCCTATAGCAGACTGACCCGTTATACCAGAGAGTGTGGTGCTGGAAAAGCACAGCAGGTCAGGCATCATCCGAGGAGCAGGAAAATCGACGTTTCGGGCAAAAGCCCTTCATCAGGAATGATGAAGGGCTTTTGCCCGAAACTTCAATTTTCCTGCTCCTCGGATGCTGCCTGACCTGCTGTGCTTTTCCAGAATGACACTCTCGACTCTAATCTCCATCAGTCCTCACTTTTGATCCGCTACACTCACCATTACTGATAGTTCTCTGAACCCTCAACATATGATGTGAGTTTGGGTAACAGCTGATGTGGTATTTTCCACATAAAGGGGAAGGGCAGTTACTTGGCTTGAACATGGCCCATAGACACTAGGAACTGGGTGTTGTGAAGATGCATCATGAGATAGGAGGACCTTCGTAAGGACAACTAGGAAGTTGTTGCCATTAACTTTGGGAAATTAAGCAGACTCTTCGAAGAGAAGCAGATCTTTGGTTCAAGAAATGTGCCTGCTGATAACCGAGGTCATGCACAAAATTTCCCCATCACCTACTTAAAGTGGGTTGCCCATCCCAAAGGCAAAGTCCACAAAACATTGACCTTAGATGGGACTGAGCTCAATGTTTTGAAACAGCACACAACACAACTAACTCCAGGGCAATACATGGAGCAGGTGGAGATCAGACGTCCATGTTATTTGTACTGCATCAGTGCAGTCTGTTCGTCTGCCTTAAAATAGGAAATGACTGCAGTTGCCACTCTGAATCTCAGTTCAACTTGAAACACATAATTATTAGAATGCCTCTGCCTCCTCCATCAGCAAGAAGCACTGAAACATCAGCGCTAGCAGGAGCAGACCTCCAGCTTCAAAGCCTGAACTCTCAAGATGGCACTGATTACTAGTCGCCCAGACCCACAAACAAGCAGGTACGCAAGGTTGGCTTTGCGGCAACTGATTCACCACCACTGGAGGGAAAATCAAGTACCTGCTAGTCTGATGGGGAGACTGCAAAATGACTGGAGCATTTCCAGTCCTGAAAGGAAAGGGACTTCATTTACGTAGCAGTTTTCACTTTTGATATTTCAGCACCTCGCAGTCAACTCATTTCGCTGCTGAAGTATCATCACTGTTAAGTACGTAAACAATCTTCACACAGCAAAGCAACAAATAAATGCAGAATAGCTAATTAGTTTTGGCAATATTAGTTGAGAAATGAAAGTGTGTCAGGACTGGGAGAACTCCTTAGTGTTCTAATTAATGGTGCCATGGGACTTTACTGGTGAAGGCCAAACAATGGTACTATTCCCTCAGCGCTGTACTCAAATGTCAATCAAGACTATGTGCTCAAATTCTTGGAGTGGGTTTGAACCCACAACGTGCCAACTCGGGCTGCCAAAGAGCTAACCACTGTGCTAGGAGTGACATCTTGCTTTTATTTGATTTTTGAGAATCAAAGTGAAATTAAATTTTCAATAAGCTGAAGTCTCTGCAAAGCTGCTTCAACAATTAATTCCTCATGTCCAGTTCCTTAACCTCTATCCTAGTTGACAGAGACACTCCACTCTCTCCACTGCCAATTCCCAGAGACCAAAAGCTGTTATTTCACACGAATTGCCTACATATGCGCAGATTGGCACACAGATGGCATGCAGTATGTGCAAATTTGAAAGGGATCCGGCTAAGAATCAGATTACAGAAGCTTTGTGAAATCGGGTTGAAACCTTGGATGGATTTCCCAGGTGAACAACTGGATTTATTTTTAAAATACAATGAAAATCCAGAAGTTGCTGAATTAGCGAGGTGACCCCCATCCAGAGTTGGATGGAAATATTTAAACAAATTCTCCCATTAGTTAGGAAGGAAAGCATCTTGCATCCAGCATATCAAAGCTTCCCAAATTGTGATGCCTGAAGACAGAGAACAACAATTCACTGGATAAGGTTTGCTTAATTGCTATGGAGATTTCCATAGCAACAGGGTAGTGAGTGATCTGTACAATGGATTAGATGCTGTAAATTTAACATTAGTTGGGGACTGAACATGTAAACATAGCAATTACATTCAGGCATCAGAGTAACTAATGCGTACCTTACACATAATCAAGAGACCGTAGAGAAAGTCCCTGTGTTAGTTACAATTGCAAAACAATAACCATTGTAGGGAGAAGGAGTGAATGGAATAGTGCAAGGGGTTAAAGGAGTAGTGTACAGGTAGGGCAGGGATAGTTTACTGAGTGGAGCAGCCCAGAGCTCATATACTGCAATTTACATCAGTAATTTGGATTCCACGACCCAATAGAATAGGTGAAATCTCAGTGTGATGCCATACTAGGAATGGACTGGAATCCAAATGAGGCAGCCGACGAACTTGAGCAAGTAAGACAACTGAGTAGAATGGCAGATGGAGTTTAATGCTGACTAATGTGACATAATATTACAGGCAATGAACAGTGGGTAATATGGCTCTATTGTAAATGGTGCTGTGTAATGAGGAAGGGCAGGAGAATACAGCAGGTATCAAATCCACTCCTCTGTCTAAGATGCATGAACCATCTAGTTGCCAACTCACACAAGCGAGAAATGGATCTGTCACTCGAGACAGTTCAACTAAACGAGACCCAGCCCCAGGCTCAGTTCTGAACGGCAAATCAAAAGTGACACCAAAATTGATGACAAGTTGAAGGACATGGAATGGCAAACCTGCAGATACAGACAAATCCGACATCCCGTGGCAAATACACCTTTGGACAATGATCAGGATGAGTTGTAATCAGTTTTGGGGAAAATTCGATAGAGAGTTTTCAGATTATTAAACTGCAGCACACACATACTGGAGATGTACTGCTGGAAAACAAAAGTAGAATCTGATGAAGTTGCGTCAGATTTGGTTGAAATTCAATAAAGCCATTAGCACTGACAAATGTGGCTTTTCACTGTGCAGATGTCTAGGTTTCAAGCCCGTTAAAGATTAATAAGTAGTTTAGTGATCAAGGATAGTGTATTAATGATGCATAATTTTTCCCCGTCATGTCATACGTCATCGAGCATCTGAACAAAGAGATGGATCACACAGCCTTGGGGAAGCAAATCATTCTGAAATATAACACAGATCAGGGCTCCAACCTCTGTCCATTCTGGAACAGGCAAAAAGAAATTGGATTTATGCAGCTGCTCAGGACGTCTTTCCAAAAAGGTCCACGGAGATTCACTAACCATTTCAAAATGTTGATGCTCAGGCATGATGGCTCAGTGGTTAACACTGCTGCCTCCCGGCGCCAGAGACCCAGGTTTGATTCCAATTTTGGGTGACTGTGTGGAGTTTTCACGTCTGCGTGGAATTCCTCTGGGTGCTCCGGTTTCCTCCCACAGTCCAAAGGCACGCAGGTTAGATGGATTGGCCATGCTAAGTGCAGGGTAATGTGGGTCTGGGTGGGATGCTCTTTGAAGGATCAGTGCAGACTCAATGGGCTGAACAGCCTCTTTTCTATGATAGACCTTACCCAATATATGTTCAAGTATTAGGTTGGGAAATGGGCCTGCAACTTTCGGACTCAAATCTGCTTTTCTACCAGATTCAGGTCACACCAGTGCCATCTGGCAGAAACTGGGTCTTCCCAGTTTTTAGTCATGGCGAGTCCAACTGAATTATATTAAGGCTGTGCAAGATCAGAACAAAACCTCACAAACATAACACTACCGACGTATGTAAACTGGACTCCATGTCAGAAAAGAAGAACGACATTCCTGATGAAGAGCTCATGCTCGAAACGTTGACTTTCCTGCTCCTCGGATACTGCCTGAACAGCCACGCTTTTCCAGAACCACACTTTTTGACTCCATGTCAGAAAAGCAGAGCAGTGAAAGAGAAAATTAGGTTAAAGAAATGGGCTTTGAGGAGAAAGAGGAGAGATTGAGAGTGGGTGCCAATAGCAGATTCGAGAATGTGGTGCTGGAAAAGCACAGCAGGTCAGGCAGCATCCAAGGAGCAGGAGAATCAACATTTTGGGCAAAAGCCCTTCATCAGGAATGCCAATGGCAGTGTAAAGATGTGAAGAAATGTGAACTGAGCTTGTTCTAGGCAGATTCTATGGCTGGGGTTTTGATGCATAGGCTGTGTGAGGATTCCCCCAGTGCGGCCAGAAAAATTGGGAAGGCTCAGCCTTTCTAATTAATTTGCGTTGCACTGTAGAGATAGCAGTGAAAGGTGAGCTCAAGGGACCCAGTCAGTTGGTTGGAGATAGTCAGAGCAGAAGGTTGCTACCTTAACTGTCATTCTGGTGTTTGAATGTGAGGGAATGAGGCTCCAAGCAGCAGAGGTGCTGTTGTTAGATGGTTCCAGGCACTCAGGGCTCAGGAGATGCCCTGAGGTGATAGAAGCTGGCCCTGCATCCAAAAAAAATAATTCCGTCCAGCTAAAGTGCTGTTGCTGGTAATGTAGAGCCTGGGGTTTATCTGAGAGTTTTCATATAAAAAACCCAATTCACAGGATGAAGACATTGCTGGCTATACCAGCATTTATTGCCAGAGGACAGTTAAGAGTCAACCGCATTGTTGTGGGTAAAATGTAGGATGGACCAGGTAAGGATGACAGATTACCTTCCCTATGGAAGGCATAGGTTTTTCTGACAATCAATTCATGGTCATCATTAGATTTTGATTTATTTTTATTGAATTCAAATTCCACTATCTGCAGTATGAACCAAAGTCCACAGAGCATCCCTAGGTCCCTGGATTAATAGTGTAGTGATAATACCACTGGTATCTGCTAGAGGCAACAGAGGAGGATTGGAGATCTGAGAAATTCAAAGGCAGTGGCAGCTAGGTGAAGCTAACTCTCTGGTACTGTGCTGATTATTAGACACTTGCAAATAGTCTCAGAAATCCCAGGGAACCTGGTCTCAGAGGAAGAGATTGGATTACTGTGACATAAGCAGTTGTTGAGACAACATGATTTGGAATGGCTTTTGAAGAAATTCTGAGGCTAGACCATCAAAAGTGAAGATTCGATATTTCTCATGAAGGTGAGAAATTTTGATGAGATTTGGTAACCTGCAGTGTCACCTACTCGAGGTGAGTTGCTGAGAAATCGGTGGGATCTGTCTTACCCAAATCAGCCATGTGACATGCACTGAAGCACGTGCGACCAATATTTATCTGTTAACACATATTTACCTCATGTTAGTTCTGGATGTTAGAGCACAAATTGTACGGTCGATTTTTTAACTTTTCTAACTGGCAAAGTTTATTTTGTTGTTCAAAACCATGGACTCTTGAGATTTTATTTTCTAAGTAAGTACCTGGAATTTCAAGACTTTGTCTACTTGTACCTAAACAGTTACTGGTCCCTAACCAGATTGTAACATGAATTTGGCACTTTTTCCTGGAATCGCAAGAAAAAAAGATAGAAGATGACACAGTGATAATGTCACTGGGCCAGCAATACAGGGCCACAGTGTAATGGTCTAGGGACAGAGGTTCAAATGTCACCAGGTATGATTTAGTTAATTAAATTTACTAATTAAAATCTGGAGTTGAAGGCTAGTCTCGATAATGGTGCCTGGAAAACTGATCAACTGTTGCAAAAAATCTTTCTGGTTTACTAATGCCCTTCAGAAAAGGAAATCAGCATTGGTCTGCATGTGACTCCAGACCTGCAGCAATGTGTTTGACTCTTAATTCTGCCCTGAAACAGCCCAGCAAGCCATGCACTTCAATGGTGATTATGGATGGACAATAATTGTTGGCCTTTTTAAGTCATGTTTATTTTCCATGAATTTTTTTTTAAAAATAGAGGAACCAGGAAAGGAATTGTAAGTGAAACTTGGTTTTGGTTAATTCATGTGCAGCAGAGCTGGGGGTTTCAGAGGGTGAAAGATGGACAGAATCAAACCTGGCAGCATGCAGTATGCAGTTATGCAGGTCGCAAAAGGCATGTGGAGAATTTGAATTGCAAAGTAAAAGGAAGAGATGGGTAACTTTGAAGTGGAAGAAATTTACCTTGGTGACCAATAGGATAAAACAGTTCCAGTCTAGTATGATGGGTTCCTCAGTTCTGACGAAGAGTCATATTGGACTCAAAACAGGGAACAGCAGGTTTGTCCTCAGACTCAAGGATAAGTCTGTTTCTCTCTCCACAGATGCTGCCACACCTGAAATTCTCCAGCGTTCCCTGCATTTGATTCAGACTTCCAGCATCCACTGTATTCGTGGGAAACAGCTGTAGTTTGCAACTTCCTCCAGTACACCAGAAACTCATGAAATCAGTGCGTGATTAGCACAAGCTGAGCACAGTGCTGAGGGTATTGGCTACAGCTTGTCCTTTTGATGTTACATTCACTGAGGTTCCATCCATAAAGCCAAAAATGGTTTTCACAGCCCCAGCACAATCACTGCTCCATTGCTACCAACTCCATCCCTGGCAACCGTTTGGAGGCTGACACGTTTTATTTTTTAGTGCTCGTAGCCTTGGGTGTCATATTTGATTCTGATATGAATCTCTAATCCCACATCCACACCATCCTCATGACTGTCTGTTCACACCTCCCTAACATCAATGGACTTTGGATGTAGGTTTGCTCACTGAGCTGGAAGATTCATTTTCATCACTGGACTTTCTCCCCATCTTCAATAAGCTGCTACTGAACTTCTCGATGATGCTTTTGTTAATGCTAGATTCAACCAGTCTAATATATTCCTGACTGGTTTCCGATATTGTACCATTGGTAAACGTCAAGTCAACAGAGTTCTCTTAATGTCTTGGTGAACATACACTCTTAAATTGACAGCACTAATAAATCAAATAGCACTTATTAAAAAAAAGGGCTCAGTCCACATAATTCGACTGTGGATGCTGTCTTCATACACCGAAGATTGTGAGGAAGCTTGATGCTGAGATAATGTTTTCCCTTGTGGAGCACAGTTTCAGAGTAAACCCATTTAAGACTGGGTTGAGGAACTTGTGGAATTCTTCTCTCTGAACTTGTGGAATTCTTTTCCACAGACAACAGTGGAGACTGGGTCATTGATTTTAATCAAGATTGAGTTGGAGAGATTTTTGATGAGCAAGAGGGTCAAGGTTTATTGAAGGGGCAGTGAGAAAAGTGGGATGGAGGCCACAACCAGACTAACAATCGGACAGAATAGGCCTAGGGGCTGAATGGCCTACTACTTCCATTTCATGTGTTCCTATAACACCCCAGGAGTTCTCAATTGGCCAGGATGCACTTTTTTAATGTGCTGAAAATATGAAAGGAGATACATAAGTGCAGTCCTCCTGAGAGCTGTACTCACAGGATAGTGAATGACCTTGTTTAGCCCGGGAGTGATGGGACTGCAGCAGAGTCAGTAAAAAAGGACAGAGACGCAGATGTGATGGGGCTGATATCCCTGATATTGTGCTGCAGCAGGACCTCAAATGGAAGAAACGTCAGACAGCAGTCAAAGATTGTACAACAATAAGAGAAATAGGCAATTCAGCCCATCTATTCTGCTCCACTATTCAATGAGATCGTGGCTGATCTGTTAATCCTCAACTCTGCCTTTCTGCCTTTCACCCTTGATTCCCTGTCTATATCAACACAGAATTTATTTAACAAACCAGCCTCTACGGCCCTCTGTGGTAAAGAATTACACAGATCCACTACCCTATGAAAGACAAAATTCCTCATCTCAGTCTTAAATGTATCAACCTTTACTCTGAGTTTTTGCCCTCTGGTCCTAGATTCGCCCATAAGGGGAAAACAAACTTTCCACATCCACCTTGTCAAATCCACTAAGAATCTTATATGTTTCAATAAGGTCACCTCTCATTCTTCCAACGAGTACAAATGCAATCTACATAACCCCTCCTCATCAGACAGATCCTCCATACCTAGTGAACCTTCTCTGGATTGCCTCCAATGCCAGTACATCTTTCCTTAGATACAGGGACCAGACTGTTCACAGTGCCTTGTATAGCTTTAGCAAGGCCTCCCTATTTCCCTGGACAGAATTGATCCCATTGGTGTACATGTGAAAACTAACAATAACACTTGTGATGTCCCTGGAAGAGAAGCACAATTGAATTTAATGTAATCTAATAGCTCAAAGTCATTCAGAGGAATGTTTTGAGACAATCAATCAATGACCCTGAATCACATGTCACGTTAGGGAAGACAACGAAAAGCTTATTCGAAGAGATAAGCTTTAAAGTAGAAAGTGAGGTAAAGATGAGACAGGTTTAGAGAATGAATTCAATATGTTATATCTCAAGCAACTGATGGTACAGCCACCACTGGTGAGATGGTTAACACTGCTGCCTCTCAGCGCCAGGGACCCAGATTCAACTCCAGCCTTGGGCGACTGTCTGCGTCTGTGTGGGTTTCCTCTGGCTGCTCCAGTTTCCTCTCGCAGCCCAAAGATGTGCAGGTTAGGTGGACTGGCAATGGGAAATTGTCCGTAGTGTCCAGGGATGGGCAGGCTGGGTGGGTTAGCCATGGGAAATTCAGGGTTACAGGGATAGGTACGGGGCCTGGGTTTTGGGTGGGATGCTCTCTGGAGGGTCAGTGCAGACTCAGAGGGCCAAATGGCCTTTTTCCCCCACTGTAGGGATTTCATGATTCTATGCATGATGGACATCAGGGATGATCAACAACACAGGATTGGAGGAGTGCAGATGTCTCATTCAGAGAGATGGGAAGATGACGAAGATTACAGACATAGGAGCAAGACCATGTAGAGATTTGAACTGAAGAATGAGAATTTTCAAAACAAGGAGTTGCTTAATAAGGTCCCAGTTTGGATGGGCAGGTACACAAGTGAACAGGGTCTTGGTGTGAGCTAGGTCATGGGCTATAGAGTTCAGACTATGAGGTTTATGAAGAGTAGAGTGTGGGAGGCCAGCCAGCCAGGAATGCACTGGATTACTCAAGTCTAGAACTAACACTGACAGCATGGAGGAATTTGGCAGCAGTTTAGCTGAGGTGTGGCCAAGTCAGATGATGTTGTGGACATGAGAATAGGCGGGATTAGTGATGTTGCAGATGTGGGGTCATAAGCTCACTTTGGAGTCAAACATGACACCAAGTTTATTAACAGTTTCTTCAGACAGGGACAGTTGTCAGGAATAAGGATAGAGTTGGCTGCAAAGAAGCAGAGTCCGTCGTGAGGAGTGAAAACAATGGCTTTAGTCTCAGGAATATTTAATTGGAAGCCATTTCTGCTCACGTAGTACAAGAAATGAGATGGGCAGTCAGATAATTTAGAGATAGTAGCAAAATTTTGTTTCATTAATATGCATTTGGAAGTGTTTGCAGTTTGGAGGATTCTGCTGTGGAATAGTATGTATGAAGTCAAGGAGCACATGAGGGATAGAGCCTTGGAGATCACCAGCCTATGGGAATGGGGAGAAAAGCCAACACAACCAATTCTCGGATTATGATAGGACAGATAAGAATGGAACCAGTACAGAGTCATTGGAGGAGGATGGTCCAATACACCGTGTCAAAGGCTGCAGACAGGTCAAGAGGAACAATTTGACACAGACATACAGATTAGATTCCGTACAGTACGGCCCTTCGACCCAACAAGTCCACATCGACCCTCCAAAGAGTAACCCATCCAGACCCATTCTCCGACTCTATATTTCCCTCTGATTGATGCACCTAACACTATGGGCAATTTAACATGGCCCATTCACCTGACCTGCAGATCTTTGGATTGTGGGAGGAAACCGGAGTAAATCCACACAGACACAAGGAGAATGTGCAAACTCCACACGAACAGTTGCCTGAGGAGGGAACCAAACCAGGTCTCTGACGCTGTGAGGCAGCAGTGCTAACCACTGAGCCACCATGCCACCACATATTATGTACAGATGTAATTTAAGACTTTCACAAGAGAACAATATCATGGGCAAAAAGCTGATTACAGGAGCTCAAACATGGAGCTCTGGAAAATATGGGCATGGATTGGAAGGTGACAACAGCTTTAAGAATTTCGAAGAGGAAAGTGTTTATTATTCACTGCCAGGTCTGGCTAGACCACATAAAGTACTGTCAGGTCCTGGTCGTATTTACCAAAGCTATTCACTATTTGAGGATTATCTCCAAAGTCAAAGATAAAACCATATCTTTGCTTTGCTTTTTCTCAACTGAAAATAGTCTTTTTAATCCTCCTAGAAATGGAGCTTTAGTTTGAAAGTATAGTGGGATCAATGTCTGATTGTTTTTGTGTTGATTTAGGAGGGATAGTGACATCAGATTTGAAGGACGGGTGACTTACCAGAGGAGAGGAAACTATTAACAAACATGGGAGCCAAGAACCAAGGTTGAGTGGTCTGTAATTTGATGGGAATGAGGTTGCGAGCAGGAGGTGGGACTCATGAATAACAAGCACTTGGAGACAGCAGGAAAGGAAAAAGAGAAGAGAAATCAAACAGCAATTCAAGTCAATTCAAGGGATAGAGAAGGGGAGAGCCTTAGAGGAGATTGGCCCATTGAGCTCACAGGAACATAACAGGATAGCTGAGTGGAAATCCAGGGGTTCCTTGCACTTACTATTGATGGTAAGTATAGGAGAGCCAGGAGAAGGATTAGGAAGACTTCACTTGATAAAAAAGATGTTTTGTTACATCTTTGGCTTCCAGGATAATCATGGAATAATGAATAGCTTTGACAGAAGAGAGCAGGATAATATAATCATAGAATCCCTACAATGTGGAAGCAGGCCATTCGGTCCATTGAGTCCACACTGACCTTCCAAAGAGCATCCCACCCAGAAACCTCCCCCCACCACCCTTAATCCTATATCCCTGTAAGCCTGTGTTTCATATGGCTAACACACCTAGCGTGCACATCCCTGGACACTATCGGCAGTTTAGCATTACCAGTCCACCTAACCTGCACATCATTGGCTTTGACTGCACTTTATGTGGTCCAGCCAGATGTGGCAGTGACTAGTTAATTGTTTGCCTTATCTGTCATGTCTGTGCTCTTGGATTTAACAAAGTGGAGATCGGAGCCATCTTAAGTGAACAGCCATGGTAGGAAAGAGAGTGACAGTACTGGTTTTAATGGAAACTAGAACATCAAAAGCAATAAGTAAATGAGTAAAGGTCACACTGTACAAAGATAACGTAAAACCAGCTTCAGAACTGATAGTTTGCCTTGGTTGATGGCACTAACACAAAAATCCAAGGTCCAGTGAAGATTTCCAGTCTAAGGTATGAGGCTGACAAGCTAACATCCAAAAAATAAATTCTCCAAATGGCAACACCTTGGAACTTCCAAGAATGGGGAAGAGTAAAGTTAAATTGAAATGGCGAGACAGTGGGTCATGTAAAGGTTTCAAACATTCATCCCTTTCAAGGCTAGTTACAAACTCTGCCAGCGTACTGAGAGGGTCTGAATAAAATCCGCTGGGCTCAAGTGATACCAATTTCAGCACTTTCATACAGGCTACTTAACATTCATTTTCAGAGAAGTCTTTTCAAACTCAGAGAAAGGACTGGTGCAGGAAGCTGTGCTCTGTAACATCAGGATGTCAGTACACCATCAGGTTCACGTATGATTGTGCTGCTTGGTTTACTCTTCCGCTGATGATCAATGCAACAGCCAGCATGAACTAAAAAATGCTTCATTCTTCAGCACAAGCCAAAATAAAGGCCATGGTGTTAGTCAGTGCTCTGCAAAATATTCTTCTCATTGCAAGCTAATGACAAATACTCACGTTGAATAACTACAGATCCAGCATTAACACTGATCAGCATACTAATCAAGACTGACCTAATCAAATTCCTCCACTAAGAAACTGGATTGGTTCCATGGACACATAAGAGACTAATGGCAGAAGTAAAATATCATTTTAAAACCATCTAAAAAGGGTGGGGGGCTGGGGAGAATGAACAGCTCTGAAGAGATGCATTTGCAGAAAATAATGTCTTTGGTACTTACATCGCCCATTCCAGTTTCTCATTTTTGATTGAATTGTACAATGCCTGCAACATAAAAAGAAGCTAAAAGTCATTCAATTCTGTTTGTTGTTTCAGCAGCAATCAATTATTGCACTGTGCCGAACACACTCAAATTTAATCATGGCAACGACAAGCTTAAACAGATCATATTAATATACTCAGCATGAAATGTTCTCTTTAAGGCTCTTCTATTTGTTGTAGGTGTAAGTGATAATGTATAGCTACCCACTTTTATTGAAACACAAACTAATAGATTCTCTCTGTTCAGTTCTAATATTTCTCAAAGAATCAAAATGTCTTTTAAAAAATTACAAGTAGTTACACGTTGCCAGAAAACACCACAAATGTAAGCAAAAATCTTACATTTCCCCAAGTCCACTTTACTTTACGGTTACAGCTAATTAGGAAATGAAACAACTGGAAAAGTACATTTTGAGAGATAGGTTTAATATGCTGCCATTGTAGTTGTTGTTCTCTGAGATAAGGTGTATTGTATTTGACTAAGAGGACTTAGGACTTCCGAAAATATTTCTGGAAGTTGATACGCCGGTTCATACTGGGATAGGCTGGCGCATTTTGCGAACTTCAACTGAATCATTATCAATTGACTCATAAAATGCCCAAAGCATGACAAGTTACTTTGGGTAATCTGAGTAGAAGTTCATCTTACAAAGCGAAAACAATTTGAAACACAACTTTGAAAAGGAATTATACATTCCAGCAAAAAGCAAAGTGCAAAAGGAGGGAAGCAAACAAATCTTTGGCTTTAAACATAATTTATAAATAAAAACTTTACTCCTAAAAATTCTGTTCTTAATCTGTAACCTTAAATAATCTGCTATAACTCAACACGCTTTATGTCATCCTCCCTTGAAAGTGTCTAACTCAGTAAGCAATCTTTCAGAACTAATATACTTTGGACAAATGTTACCCATAATGCCAAAACACCAACAAGATGAAATGTCAGGAGATTTATTTTTTGCAGATTTTTTTTTCCTGATTAAAGGTGAATTCAAACATTCCTGGATAGAAACCCAGTGAAGAGGATTTGAAACAGGAACGCAGCTGAAAACAATAGAAGAAAAATCCTGTTGCTTATCAACTGCCAATTTCCTTTTTTTTCAATATTCACAGAAATCGTACACTGTTGTACAGATAACACATTACGTCGTTGAGGCTTTGGAATTCACTGCTGGAGATGCAAAGGCAAGTTATAAAATAATCAATAATTAAATCATCAGCATATGAAACAGATTTAAAGAAACAGACCATAGCACAAGCCATTCCTCGACAGAACTGCTTACAAAAGAATAGCTAATGTTAAAGTAAATTACCTTAAAAAGGTAAACAGTGAACCATCTACACCCCAAAAAAATCAAATGCGCACAGCAAACTAGACAGAATCTCTAGTGCATTTCTCTAGAGAAATTTAGGTTTCCTGAGGGAAAATTTAGATGCCGATTAAAGGGAATCAATTCCTTACAACACGAGTAACAGCTGCATTGGTTTATGCCCTGTATTACACGACACTGCATATTTTTAAACAGAGATATAATGCTTCATGTTTCAAAGTGATGTGCCAATATCACAGATTCAATCATATTTCTGTTCTACCGTGAGTGATGAGTGCTGCCACTTCCTTTATTAAACAGATAGCAAAGACACTTAAATAATGGAATTCCAGTTTGCTTTTGCCTAAATCAATGCAGCAGTTGGTTAAGGAAGCTGATCACCCGGACTAAAAGGGTTGTGTTTTATTGTCACATTTGTGGCTCAGAGAAAGCTTAACAGAGAAAATAACAGGAGCCACTCCACAGTCAAGAGACAGAAATAACAGGCAGAAAATTCTGTATGGGTATGAAAGGATACAATTGACAAATACACTAAACATGTTCACATTGCAGTGAAAAGCAGTGAAGTAAAAACCAGACTGCCCTGAAACACTGTGCCTGCAAGTGGGATGCTATTTGTATTTTCTCTCTCTTTCTCTCGGTCTCATACCTTGCCTGACGAAGGATGAGCAGCCGAAAATTCGGAGGAGTAGGAGGTCTTCAACGACTTGGATCGGCGAGGCTGGTGTCTCAACTCATCCCGCTGATACCTCACTGAGCCGCCGCTCTGTACCCGTACCTTGCCGGTCCCTTGTACGCTGTTCACGCCGATCATTTCCCCGAGGGCACTCGGTGGTCCGACGGGCAAAGGGAATTAGGAAGGACTCGAGCGACTGTCTTCGGATACACAAGCTCAGCAATCTGCACCTGCTGGAGAGGCAGCCTCAGCAGCACAAGCGTCCTCCAGCTCCAGAAAGGAGAAGTGTGCCTGCCTTTGCTCACAATTTCCTACATTGTTTGGATTTGGACTGATCATTTCAGGGTAGGCTCACATCAGGGGTTGCAAGTCACACACACACACACAAAAAAAACCATCCCCTGAATGGTCCGAGCCAATGGCAAGGGGCCAGGCAAGCAGTTCATTTATATTCTAAATAGCAAACACGACTGTTTCTCTATCCTTGAACTGCAGGCTCATTAAAGGTAGGCAGTGTGATCCCACTAATAAAAGATTATAATAGTCCGTCAGCCACATATTGGGAACTAAATTGAGTCTGAATTAGGTAACGGGTGTGTGCAAGTGAAAAAAAAACATGAATCATGTTTCAATCTGACATTCTGAAAATAGTTAAGGGACATTCTTGAGGTTTAATGTGGGCATACATTGGCTGCTTTGTTTAAACTAGCTGTTTTAGCACAGCCGCTATTACAGGGAAATCTGCAGACTAGAGATACCAGTGTAGGTCCCAAAGATAGATGATTATTGCCCATTTTAATCTTTATTTTCTTTTTAAGTGATACAAGACTGCTAACTAAATAGGTGCTTACATCTTTCAGATGCTCTGACAGGTGATTGAGAATTTCTTTCCACAATTAAAAGTTTTTTTATGGGTTTGAAAACGTGCATTTTATTCAATAGCAGAATTTGAGGGGGGTGTCAGCTTTTCGTATCTAAAAGGAATTTTCCCCAGACCTTTGTCTCTCACCAAACCCCCAGTTTTCCAGACCATGTGTCTCTGCATCTTCCCCAGGAAGTGCAATAGCAGTACAGAGGGGGAGTTAGGTTGTTCCCTACTGCAACAGTTCAAACAGTTTGAGTGTGGGGACATGTTTGATACAGGAGCAGGTCTCTTCCTGTCTGCCACTCCCATATATTTGTGGGAAAAACATATGTGCGAATCCTCAGTGAGTGTTACAATCTGGAATGCACATACTGGAAGGGAGTTGGGGGCAGATTCGATCACGGCTTTCCATTCTCGATTGTAGAGTCATAGAGTTGCCAACCAGATATCCTAAATGAATCGAGTCCCATTTGCCAGCACTTGGTCCATATCCCTCTAAACCTTTCCTATTCACATACCCATCTTGATGCCTTTTAAATGCTGTGATTGTAAACGTCGATTCTCCTGTTCCCTGGATGCTGCCTGACCTGCTGCGCTTTTCCAGCAACACATTTTCAACTCTGATCTCCAGCATCTGCAGACCTCACTTTCTCCATATCCCTCTAAACCCTACCCATCTAGATGCCTTTTAAATGCTGTGATTGTACCAGCCTCCACCACTTCCCTTGGCAGCTCATTCCAAACACGCACCACCCTCTGTGTGAAAACGTTGCCCCTTAGGTTCCTTTTAAATATTTCCCCACTCACCTTAAATCTATACCCTCTAGTTTGGATTTCCCTACCCTGGGGCAAAAGACCTTGGTTATTCACCCTATCCATGCCCCTCATAACTTTATAAACCTCCATAAGGCCACCCCACAGCTTCCAGCCTCTTCCTATAACTCAAACCCTCCAACCCTGACAACACCCTCGTAAGTTCTTTCTGGACCCTTTCAATTTTAACAATATCAGGGAGACCAGAATTGAACGCAATATTCCAAAATGGCCTAACTAATGTCCTGTACAACTGCAACATGACATCTCAACTTCTATACTCAAAGCACCGACCAATAAAGGCAAGTATACCAAATGCTTTCATCACTATCCTGTCTACCTCTAACTCCACTTTCAAAGAACTACGAACCTGCACTCCAAGGTCCCTTTGATCTCAATTCCAGAAAGGAATTGGAAAAGCACCTCATACAAAACAAGTTTGCGGGAGGAGAAGTTTGCAGGAGAATGGGTCCAGCTAAAGTGTTCTTGCAGAGAGCATGAACGGGCTCCGCCAGGCTAAATATGCTGTAAACATTTTATGAGTCAATGGTTCAATGATTCCATGATTAACTTCAACCACTTGCTGCTGATACTACAGGAATGGCATGCTAAGAGCAGTACTGTAGTCTGCAAATGGTGGCAAGGATCACTAACATACTAACTCCGAGATACATTTTAATAATTCAGATACATTTAAATAATTCAGAGCCATTTTGTCCCTCTCTCTCCCTCCAAGGAAAGGGAAAGGGATTTCATGCAAAGCTGCTAAATGCACAGACACCAATCCTGAATGAAGTGAAATCACGATCTACAATTTATTTGAAATTCAAACAAGATATTTTTATTGAACCTCCATCTGATAGTCTGCAGGTCCTTTTCTTTCTGCCTCCCTTCACCACTTTCTCTTTTGGCACAGGCAGTGAACACTGTGGCAAGCTGCAAAGGTCAGTGAATCCAGGCATCAAAGTGATCAACAATGTGCATTTATGTAGTGCCTTTAAATGAGGAGCAACATCCCCAGACTGGGCTCGACAGTGTAGCTGCAGGAAAGGTGCTTCCCCTCATCAGGGCCTTCTAGAACCAGGTACGTTGCAGACCATGCCAGACTGACATAAGAATACATCAAAACATAGAAAATAGATATAGGCGTATGCCATTCGGCCCTTCGAGCCTGCTGCACCATTCAATATGGTCATGGTTGATCATCCAAATTTGGTTCCACTTATTCATACCCATTGATCTCTTTAGCTCCATGAACTATATCTACCTCATTTGTGCAAGCATTCAATGTAGTGGCCCCAACCATTTCTGTGGCAGAGACTTCCACAGGTTCACCACTCTCTGGGTGAAGACATTTCTCCCCATCTCAGTCGTAAATAGTCTACCCTGTATCCTTGGATTGTGGTCCCTGGATCTGGAGTTCCCAGTCTTCAGAGACATCCTTCCCATGTTTACCCTGCCTTGTCTTGTAAGAATTTTATAGGTTTTTATAAGCTGCCCCCTCATGATACTGAACTTCAGTGAATACAGTCCTAACTGATCCAATTTCTCTTTGTACATCAGTCCTTCCAATCGAGCAATCAATCTGGGAAATCTCTGCTGCACTCCCTCCATAGCCAGAACAACCTTCCTCAGATAAGGAAACCAAAACACAATCCTCCAGATAAGGTCTCACCAAGGCCCTGTACAGGAGGAATGTTCTTCACTCAGCCGGTGGTGTCTCTTTGGGAATTTCTACCCCGGAGAGCTGCGAATGCTCAACTGGTGAGTAGAGTCAGGATGGACATGGAGAAGGCGTTTCTTTGCTCAGTCCTTCGGGTTTCGTGGTTGGGACATCTTGTTGAGATCGTACAGGACATTGTTGAGGCCTCTTCTGGAGTAGTGTGCCCAGTTCAGGTCACCCTGTTATAGGAAGGATATTATTAAGAAAATCTCAGAAAAGATTTATCAGAATTTTGCCTAAAATGGAGGGTCTGAGTTATAAGGAGAGACTGGAGTTTTAAAGGTTGAGGGGTGACTTTATAGAGGTTTATAAAATCATGAGGGGCATAGATAAGGTGAATGGCAAGTGTCTTTTCCCTAGGGTTGGGGATTTCAAGACCAGCAGGTCAGGCAGCATCCAGGGAACAGGACATTCGACGTTTCGGGCATAAGCCCTTCCTGAAGAAGGGCTTATGCCCGAAACATCGATTCTCCTGTTCCCTGGATGCTGTCTGACCAGCTGCGCTTTTCCAGCAACACATTTTCAGCTCTGATCTCCAGCATCTGCAGACCTCACTTTCTCCTCAAAGATTTCAAGACCAGGCCCATCATGTCTGCACCAGCTCTCTGAATTTGCACTGCCATTCTCCTGCCTATTATCCCACACAGATAGGGTGGCCAGAGTGGCTCAGTGGTTAGCACTGCTGCTTCACAGCATCATGGATTCAATTCCACCCTCGGGTGACTGTGTGGAGCTTGGATATTGTCTGCCTGTGTCTCCTCTAGGTGCTCCAGTTTCCTCCCACAGTCCAAAGATGGAATATGCAGGGTTACAGGGTTGGTGTGGGTCCAGGTGACATGCTCTTCAGAGGGTCGGTATGTTTGATGGGCTGAATAGCCTGCTTCCACACTGTAGGGATTCTGTGAGCTAACAGTCCTATTCCATCTTGAATACATCTACTGAACCTGTTCAATTCACATTCTCAGACAGTGCATTCAAGACCCTGTAATACCTTGCTGTGTGGAAAAACATTTTCTCACATCATTCTTGCTGCTTTTGCCAATTACTTTGAATTTGTGAAGGCTGTGAAGAAGGTTGGATTTTAAAAATATAGGGAAGTCTTGTTTGTGACTGCACAGAGTGTTGATGAGGCCACACCTGAAGTGCTATGCACAATTTTGGATCCCCAGATCTAACAAAAATTATCTTGGCATTAGGGGCAGTTCCAAAGAGGTTCATTAGGCTGATCGTGGCATGAAGGGATTGACTTATTGAGAAAGCACCATCCTCATGCACATGGACAGCAGTAAATTGAGGGGTGCGTAGGTTAGGTTATTTTATTTTAGATGAGGATTAATCCTCGGCACAACACTGTGGGCGAAAGGGCCTGTTCTGTGCTGCACTTTTCTATGTTCTAAGTCACTTTTTATCAAGGTTTTCTCATCTGATTCTCCCAAAAGATTCACCATAGCCCGCTTCACTCAGACACTATAAGATCATCCACGTTTTCTGGTGTGCTTCTCCTTCTCCATTATCTCACAAGTGGAACGGCCAACTACTCTGACCAGATCGCTCATGACCTGGAACAATTATCGTTGTGGAGAATTTTAATAATCTCAACAGGCGATCGACTTTCATGTGACTTTTTTCTTTCTTAAAATCTTTTAAAACAGCGAGCATGCTGACAAAACAATGTGTGGCTCACCGATTCCGACAGCGTGGGTGAAATGGTCATTATTACAATGTGTTAGCACTTTACGTTCAACATCCTTGTACAGTCACGTAACAGTCGAGCGTGTGGTGCTGGAAAAGCACAGCAGGTCAGGCAGCATCTGAGGAGCAGGAGAGTCGACATTTCGGGCATAAGCCCTTCATCAGGAATCCCAAAACGTTGATTCCCTGCTCCTCGGATGCTGCCTGACCTGCTGTGCTTTTCCAGCACCACACTCTCAACTCTAATCTCCAGCATCTGCAGTCCTCACTTTCTCCCAATCATGTAACAGCCCCAAATCACCCCAGCCCATGGCATCACAGCACCAAAGAAAACTTTAAATAGTTCAATGCAGAAAACCGTAGATTTCCCCTTTTTGCATTTTGAAGAGCACGTAAATGGCGAGAGGGGGCAGGGAGAGGACGAAACTCATAGACACGTCCCTTTGCAGCTTAATAATTCATTATGTTTTCCATTAATTCAGTATACAGTCTATGACCTGTCGAGTCAAATGGGAGAATTTTAATGGGCTGTACTAATCAGAAAGCAGCAAGTCACTTTTTTCTGCTATAATGAATGGCTGGTGGTGGTTTACCAGCTCAGTCAGGTGGTTTTACTGACACTGTTGACTATGAAAAGTTTATTCAACATCAAGACCATTGCAAGAAAACATTATTACCTTCAATTCAACGAACTATGCCCCGGATTGATTACAGTGGTGGCAAGGCTGCACAGTCAATTTAGAATCAATTTAGAATCCCTATAGTGTGGAAGCAGGCTAAACAGCCCATTAAGTCCACATCAACTCTCTGAAGAGCATCCCACCCACCTTTTCCCTGTAATCCTGCATTTCCCATGACTGATCAAACTAGCCTGCACACCACTGGACAGTACGGGCAATTTAGCCTTGCCAATCCACCCAACCTGCATATCTCTGGATTGAGGGAAGAAACCAGAGCACCCGGAGGAAATCCATGCAGACACGGGGAGAATGTTCAAACTCTACACAGAGAGGCGCCCGAGGCTAGAATCGAACCCGTGTCCCTGGCACCGTGAGGCAGCAGTGCTAACTGCTGAACTACTGTGCTACCACATGAAGGACACTGGCGCCCAGAGTGGGAGAGCTTACGTATTTAAGTTACACATGCAGAGGAAATTATCACATAGAATACACAGCAGAGAAAGAGGCCATTCAGCCCATGCTGTGTGTATGCTCTGCCCAAGCTTCCTACAATTTGTCCTCTCTAAATCTATCATAATCCTGAACTTCCTTTTCTCTCACATGTTTCCCCTTATATTCACTACTTGGCTTCAATCAGCTGCAGAGTTCCATATTCTCACCACATGCACTTTGGGAAAACAAGTTTCCTCTGAATTCCCAATTCTTGGTGACTACCTTAGACGGATAGCCTGCTCTTCCCCAGAAATGGAAATACTCTCTCTGTGTAGCTGCCCCATCAAGACTTTTCGTAATTATTTGAAATACATCAGTGAGATCACTGCTTGGCCTTCTGGGGGAAAGAAATCCAGGAAGCCAAATCTTTTTCTGCATTTGAATCCCCACACATGTCTGGTACCATCCTTCACCTCTCTGTACCCTCTCCAGGCCCCGATATCCATTCCATCATAAGGGGACCAGAACTGCTCAGAGTAATGAGGTTTGGTGTTTAAAACAAAAGTTTGATAAGAGGTTTGGTATAAATTCCCAATTTTTCAGTTCTATCCTCCTAGGAATAAAGCCTAATGCTTGCTTTAATTCCCAGGGCACTGTTGATATGACACTAACTCCTTGAGCAGTCGCTTGGGGATCAAGAATGACCTCCTTCCACTTTAAGTGCACAGCGAATGACAAGTCCAAGGCTGGATCTGCACTTGCTGCTGTAGGCGGGGAAGCTGGCGAAGGGGGTCGAGGGAGTGGAATGTTCAGATTTTCACACCCTCCTTCCCCACTCCAACCTGGCCTTCATCTGGGCCTGTGGCAGAAACCCAGAACCTTGCCGCTCTGTTAGAGTGAACTGTGCTTCACCACAAAACTTCACATTTGGAAGGACCCATTCAGACAAAGTATGTGGTTTATGCTCCAAGCAAATTAAATATCCAATCTTGGGACTCGAGATATTTTCTATGGAAGTTGTCCAGAGATGTTAGGAGCAAGTGGGACTTGAATCCAGGCCTTCTGGCCTCGAGGTAAAGACACTATCACTGCACCACAAGAGCTCTTAATCTAAAGTTTCTAACGAAAATATAAATACTGCCTAAATTTGCCTCAATAACATTAGGAAGCCGAATCGTCATCTCAGTCACTAGTGATTGCTGTCTGTAACCAGGAGGTTGGTCCCACTGTACCATGAGGTGGTACCCTTCACTTCCAGTGCCAGAGCATACCTCCTGGAGTAATCATTACTCCTCCATACATTCCCTAAGGCTCTCCCCTCTTATGCAGCTTCTACTCAAATGGCAAAGAAGATATCATTTTAAAACCAAAGTAAGGTAACTTGCAACCATAATTACGAATCTCAATTGAAAGTTGACCACCCAAACTAAATATCAATAAACCAGCGACTGTTCCAGTCACCTGAGAGAATCGATGACTGATCACAGCTTGTTACTGCATCTTCATTTAGTGGCTCATAAATTACCTTACATATCAGACATTCATGTGACTATATCAGGAGCCAGGACTGTTCTTTACTGTCCTGCTCCTCCTTACAAATCATTCCTGAAAACCTTATTAGGAATTGTTTTTAAAAAGCAACATTAAAAGGTTTGGCTTCTATTCATGAGTTCAGAGTTAAATTGTGATGTGCCTCTTCAGAGGAGATCAATCACACTGAATAAAGATGACATTTCGGAACAGACCATAGCTCAGTTAGATGCTAACCTTGCCTTTCATTCCTTTTGAGAGAGTGTCTTCAAAATGTATGGCTTTTTATAACAGCTTTTAATCTTCCACAAGTTTGATTCCCCTTATAATCACAGTACTTTATACGTACAAAGATTTACGAATTCACTTCCCATATTTTTGGGAGTCACAAATTTGATTCTGGATTCTTGTTAAGGTCGTGTGATCAACAGCAAACTCCACAGATAACTTTTTTCCCCACCAATTTTCCTGCTATTTAGTCCACCTCCTTCTTTAGAGGGATTGGGGAATATAAGCTGGAAGTAAATGGTAATGCAGACCAATGCTGACCCCAGCTCTTATGCAGGTTCAATGATCACCTCAAGTGCTACCAGACAATTTGGTAAAAATCTTTTTCATGCCTCACTCCATTGATTGGAGGTACAAACTATTACAGCTTTCGGCACCATCTTCAATGCCATTTCCCAAACCCACCTGTAGGCTTCCCTCAGAGTATTCAAGAAGATTTGTAGCTTAGGTTGTGGATGAAGCTGTTGACTTGCTCACTGAGCTGGTAAATTTATTTGTGGATGTGTCATCACCGTTCTAGGTAACATGATGTTACCTCGCATGGTAATAAAACATCTGCGAACAAACTTACCAGCTCAGTGAGCGAGTCAACCACCTCAGTAGGCTTCCCTGTTGTTCAGGCCAGGATGCATAGATTTAATTAAGTCAGTTTTTCAGTTGCTTTGCAAAATAATGGGCAGTTACATTTGATTCACATGGCAATACCTCCTCACACACATCTTTTCTTTCACTCCAACAACCAATACTTCCGAGATTAGCAAATCACGTCACTTGAATGAACGTCAGGACCAGCTTTCAAATGGAAACATTGCTCCTTTCAAAGTCTCTGCCCATGTGTTTAAAAAGCTGACAGTCTGAGCTCAATGCTAACACTTCACACTTCAGTCAGGGGCTGCATGTTCAAATCCCACTCCAGAAACTAACGCATGAATGAATTGGTGTCAAACAAAATCTCTAGTCACTCATCTCAATGGTATTGGCTGTCACATTTGCCTGTAAAAAGACAGGAACTACTTCTAAAATAATTTGGATGGGATAAAATAGGTGATATATAAATGCAAGGTTCCTCTTTGAAAATGGATCACAAATACTGAATATAGCAATTTAAAACCAAGCACAGCTTCCTGCCCAGAATCTCAGTAGTCCGTGGCAAGATAAGAATTACACGATGTGTCTGGAGTTTAGCTATAATTGGATCTTGAAGCCTAGCTCATGGGGAATAGTACACAGCAGGACTCAGTAGATTAACACAAAGGCATATTTCAGCACTCCTGGCACTATCACACAGCAGCTTCACTGAGCATGTTATTTGATGCTACAGTGCAATTCCTCTGTACTTTGCTGAAGACTTTGTGTTCCCATTGTCCAACTCACTGACGTCTATTACTACACGTTCCCGAGTTTGAAGAGCTAGTTTCTGCTTCTTTTGAATTCTGCACCCCCCACGTTTTCCCAGTGATCGCAGTTGTTCATGTTGGGGTAAGGGAACCATAGACTGTACAGTAGGTTCTTGCAGGTTGGCTCAATGCAGGCAGTTCCTCATCCATCTTCTCCAGTACACACTAACTACTCTCTCTCAGTCTCTCTCTCACACACACACACACACAAACTAATGAAGCTAAGCTGGAGATTTAGGAATAAATCATGCTTTTGATGAAGCTTTCATATCTGTGCTGTGCATGACAAGTGACTATAAATGAGAATCTTGTTCAAAATCAAATCCATTCTGCAAGTTGTCATTTGCTGTTGACCTCAAGCTCCCCATATTTTATGGTGGACTGAAGTCTTTAAAAAAAAGTTCTATTACAAACCACTGAAAACAACGACTGCTGATCACAGTCTCCATGAAAAACAAAGACTCACAAAGCATTTCTTCATTTCACTTCTTCAGTTGTCAGCTTGTTGGCTAACAAGGCTGCAGTATTTTCAACATCACAGTGTTTTTGGAAGGTGCCACACAGTCACCGAATTGTTATGGTGCAGGAAAAAGCCAATCAGCTTCTCATACCGACGCCATTTCTATTACAATTTGAGGGACTGCTGCACCGTTGGAGATTCTGTCCTTCAAGTGACGCATTAAACCTAGACTCTGTCCATTCCTTCAAAGAACGGACTGACTATCGTGGTGCTCTTCAATGAATCACAGAATCTTTACAGG
The DNA here is from genome assembly GCF_004010195.1 of Chiloscyllium plagiosum. NCBI lineage: Eukaryota > Metazoa > Chordata > Chondrichthyes > Orectolobiformes > Hemiscylliidae > Chiloscyllium > Chiloscyllium plagiosum. The sequence continues at coordinate 27,857,402 of NC_057741.1, read as the reverse complement.
AAGAGTCCATTTGACCCATCATGCCTGCACTGGCTCTATTACCAATCTCCTGCTTATTCCACGTACCCCTGCATACACTGTTAATATCCACATAATCATCTTGAATGCCTCAATTGAATGTGTCTTAACAATATTTCCAGGAAGTGCATTCCACCTCCCAACTACTCGCTGTGTGAAAACATTCATTTCTCACTCCACCCTGGCTTTTCTTGCACATCCCTTTCAATCTATGGGCCTCTCCTTCTTGTTTCTTTTACGAGCAGTGTGTCTCAAATATTCATGAGCCTCTTCCAATGCCTCAGAACCCACGCTGGGACTTTTGGTTGGAGATCTGAGTCGGGTTTTGTGGTACGGTGGTGTGGAGGCAGGCATTTAATTCAGAAAAAATTCTTTTGAGCAAGTATCGTACATTTCTTGTTGTCAATTCTTTTTCTCTGGAAATGGCAATTTCTATAATTATGGGATGAGACTGACTGTCCAGTCACCTGCAAGAAGCCAATGACTATTCACAGCTTGTTACTGCATCCTCACTTCAGTTACTCGCACATTATCTTGTATATCAAAAAAGCATTTGAGTCCATCAGTGGTATCCATGGTTACTGCTACATTTCACTCATGTTAACATTGTATTCCATTCTATTTTAGCCTGTGCTTTGGAGATGCATGATTTATAACTTTCTCACGTGCTGATTTACATCAACAATAGGGGAAGGGAGAGAGGGAATAAGGC
>NC_057741.1:27852611-27856638 GCF_004010195.1 Chiloscyllium plagiosum | reverse complement strand
AATCAGTAAGGACAGGTAAAAAGGGAAAGGGAAGTTGGAAGGAGACAAGAGAAAGGAAAGAAAGAGAATAGGAAGAGGGGAAAGAGAGGACAGAGGAAGTGAGGACGCGCAAGAGAGGAAGGGGAAAGGGAAGGAGGATGGGGAGGAGATTGGCAGAATGGAAAGAGAGAAGTAGAGAGGGGAAGAAAAGAAGAGGAAAATAGGAGGGGGGGAGACGAGAGAGATGTTCAGGTGGGAGAAAGGGACAGGATTTTGGGGCAGGGGGAAGGTGATACAAAGAGGGAGGCACAGATTAAATGGTTCTTCAAATATCCAGACATGTCCCACTATGGAAGGTCTAACCTCCACTTAATTTATAAATATATATATGGGCTCTCTGATATATTCAATATCACAACGTTTACATCAGTTGCTCAATATTGTGGTTCAGGGAGATTTACTTGTTTCCTGTGAAATAAAATCAATTTTCCTTCAATTTAAACAAAAACATGATTTAAAATTTGGAGCTAAGGAGTAATAAATCATGCTAACTGATCGATGCCTATTGCCAATGCACATTCAAGCAAAACAGACAGCTCATATCTACAAAACATCTGAGAGAAAGGGGAGAAATGGTATTTAATTTCACTAAGCAGAGCATCCAGGAGGAGTTTACAAAATGTTTATTGCCGTTTATCATGTACATGAATCCCGAGACTGCTATAGGTCATATTAATCCCTTAACTTGTTTAAATTCCTCGAAAATCAATTATAGCCAGTGTGCTCACTCCCCAGAGAACAGGGGGAAGTGACAGATTCATCAAGCAGCAAGTCAAATAAATATTAAATATCTGATTAGCTCCTGTTATAGATCAGCGCACAATACAATCGCGCTTTTACACCATGCTTGGGAGGTGATACACTGGAGCGAATCATTACTGAATCTTTACCTCAAACCACCAGAGGGATCTCTTCAACACTATCCCCACGTTGGACCACTACAGCTAGCACACGGACCCAGTAAATGATGCAAACTCCAGATATGAGGCTAGGTCATTTGGGAATCCTCCCGACCCCAAGTCAGGAAGTTCCACATTTTAAATCCCTCTGCTGGGCTTGAGCACCAATAATCCAGGCCAACACGCCAATGCAATACCGATGGAGTGTTACACTGTCTTAAGTGCTGTCCTTCAGATGAGACACTAAACCAAAGCCCCAGCCGCCTGCTCACGTAAGTGTAAATGCTATTTGAGAAACAACAGAGGAGGCACCTCTGGTGTCCTAACCAATAATTATCCCTCAATCAACCTCACAAAGAGCAAACTACCCAGTCATTATCATATTGTGGGAGTTTGTGTGCGTGCACATTGGCTGCTGTCTTGCCTTAAATACAACAGCACTCTGGGCCATCCACTGGTCAGGAAAATTGCTGCACAGCTGCAGAGCATTACTGCTTTACTAAGGAGCGGGTTTATAAAATCCCTCCTCCCAACATCCCTCAGGCATTCCAGCTGGCACCAACATCCAAATCTTTTGAGGCGTGGCAATCACGGTCAGAATGCCCCGCCAAACTTACGCTTTTGTGCCCCGGCAGAGCTCAGCACTTGTTCCGATGCCAACCTCTTCCAAAATGAGGAGCAATCTTCAATCAGATCGAGCTGGATTTGCAGGGTGGCGGAGAGCTGTTGGGAGTCACTCAAAATCATTTCCAGCCGAATATATTCACATCAGGCAGAACTGTCAATGTTGGTGCTCTTGGTGCAATTGTATTGGATTTTCACATCTTCCTCTCCAAATTGCATAACTGGCCTGGACTTTTGAAAAGAAATGATGCTTTCATGTAACAGGGGCATTGCTGCAATTTGTCGCCCACCTCTAACTGCCCTTGAGACAGTGGTAATGAGCTGCTTCCTGAACCGCCCCTGTCTGAGAGGTGTAGCTACACCGATGGTGCTGTTAGACCTAACAGGATCTCACCTCCACGCAGAACATGCCCGAACACACCCTGACATAAACAGTACAACACTAGAGCTTTAACATACCAATTTCAAGGCATAAATACAGACAAACAAACAGCTTTAGGCTTTGAAGTCCTTGAGAAGGGATTCAACTTGTGGTGAACCATTGTGAAACTCAGTGTGAGAAAATGTTGGGATGACACAGACGCAGTTAAAAAAATAGAGTGCATCACTGGGAGTATATACTCCCAGTCTCACAGACCCTGTTGCCTGACTGACTCGAGAAGGCGAAACCCTTCTTAAGGCGTCTCAGGATGCCATTGTCACCTGTAACCCAAGGATCATTAATAAAAAAACAGCCTACATGCATAAATATGGCATCTCTGTGACAGAGGTAGGAGCATCCGTGATTTAAGAAAAAACCGAACTCATTTATCAGCACGCTACTCACTGTGCGGTGTACTCAGCACACAGTAATCATGTAGCCGATTCCTTTTGATGGATCCTTAAAATAAAACTCAGTGAAGACAAACAGCATTTCTCATTTCTTCAAAGCAAATCAGACAAGGATGAAGTCATAAATAAGTAGGAGACACAAACCATAAGGTTTTCTGACAGGAAAATGGAATTCGAGGAATTCAAGCCATTCTGTAACTAACTCAGTGACTGTCAACTAATTCATGGCTCTGAATCATTTATGGGATAATTTAAGAAAGTGAGAAATTAGTGACAGAGGATAAGGACGATTAATCATTCTCAAACTGCCATAGCTCTGAAGGAAAGGGGACAGAGCAGGTATCAGTCATAAGTTACAGCCTTACCGCTGACATAAAATATATATTAGAGATGGATTCTGCCACAGGCCTCTGTGGGACTGAAGGAGATAAGCAATAGACCATGAGAGTGGCAGAAACATCTATCACCCCTCTATTTTAGACTTTTCTTGAAGGAAGCCTACCCATTCAGTCAGAAGATTTCCAGCAACAGCTGGGGCAGCAGAGCTAGGAGAGAGTGAGGACTGCGGATGCTGGAGAGTCACAGTTGAAAAGTGTGGTGCTGGAAAAACACAACAGGTCAGGCAACATCCGAGTAGCAGGAGAGTCGACGTCTCGGACGTAAGCCCTTCATCAGGAATGTGGAGGGGGATGGAGGCTGAGAGATAATAGGAGATGTGGGGATGGGGCTGGGGGGAAGGTAGCTGGGAAGAAGATAGGTGGAGGTGATTGTAAGAGTTCTGAGGTGAAAGTGGAGCGGATAAATGGGAAGGAAGATGGACAGGTAGGACAGGTCAAGATGGTGGTGCTGAGTTGGAGGGTTGGATCTTGCATGAGGTGGGGGAGGGGAGACTTGGAAACCGGCGAAGTCGGAGTTGACGACATATGGTTGTAGGTTCCTGAGGCGGAGGATGAGCTGTTCTTCCTCCAGGTGTCAGGTGGCTTGGATCTGGAAGTGGATGAGGCCCAGGACTTGCATGTCCTTGGGGAAGTTAAAATGGTCGGGTTGGTTGATGCATGTGCCCCAGAGATGTTCCCTAAACCGCTAAAGATGAGCAACACAATTTAACCTCAACATGGTGCCATTCACGTGCCGTTCCTCTCCATCTCATGACCCAGATTTACCAAATGGTGTTGGCTTTCACTCAGCATTAACTTGATCCAGGGGCTACCAACCAATGATACATTTTTTTTAAAAGCAGAGCATTCCCTAAACAGAGAATGACTGCAGAACTCCGAGAAGCTAAGAGATTGACGTGTTCCAGTATATGAGACACAAAAAGATTGCACGTAGGTATAGCAAATAATCAGGAGTACAAACAGTTAATAAGAGGGGAATGGAACATAAAGGTGTGATGTTACGCTTCAGTTATACAGGACGTTGGTGAGACCACACTTGGTTACTGTGTACAGGTTTGGTCTCCCTATTTAAGGTAGGGTGTACTGGAGGTAGTACAGGCAGCATCTAGGGAACAGGAGAATCGACGTTTCGGGCATTAGCCCTTCTTCAGGAATGAGGAACGTTGGTCCAGCAGGCTAAGATAAAAGATAGGGAGGAGGGACTTGGGGGAGGGGCGTCGGAAATGTGATAGGTGG
>NC_057741.1:27841929-27848711 GCF_004010195.1 Chiloscyllium plagiosum | reverse complement strand
GTTCCTCATTCCTGAAGAAGGGCTAATGCCCGAAACGTCGATTCTCCTGTTCCCTAGATGCTGCCTGACCTGCTGCGCTTTTCCAGCAACACATTTCCATCTCTGATCTCCAGCATCTGCAGACCTCACTTTCTCCTTAGAGGTAGTACAGAGGAGGTTTACCAGACTGATACTTGAACTGAATGGATTGTTTTCGGAGGAAAGGGTAAACACACTGAACTTTTGACACTGGCATGTAGAATAGAGAAGGATGACAGAGTCATAGAGATGTACTGCACAGAAAGAGACCCTTCGGTCCAACTTGTCCATGCTGAGCAGATATCCTATCCTAATCATTCTCATTTGCCAGCATTTGACCCAAGTCCCTCTAAACCCTTCCTATTCATAATCCCATCCAGGTGACTTTTAAATGTTGTAATTGTACCAGCCTCCACCACTTCCTCTGGCAGCTCATTCCATACACGCACCACAGTGTGTGAAAAAATTGCCTTTCGGGTCCTTTTGAAATTTTTCCCCTCTCACCGTAAACGTATGCCCTCTACTTTTGGACTCCCCCACCCCAGGGAAAAGACCTTGTCTATTTACCCTATCCATGCCCTTCATGATTTTGTAAATCTCTATAAGGTCACCCCTCAGCCTCCAACGCTGTAGGGAAAACAGCCTCAGTCTATTCAGCCTCTCCCTATAGCTTAAATTCTCCAGGTCCCAGTAACATTCTTATAAATCTTCCCTGCACCCTTTACAGTTTAATAAAATCCTTCCTATAGCAGGGAGACCAGAAGTGAACGCAGTATTCCAAAAGTGGCTGCACCATTGTCCTGTACAGCCACAACATGACATCCCAACACTTATGCTCAATGCATTGACCAATAAAGGTGAGCACGCCAAACACCTTCTTCACCACGCTGTCTATCTGCAACTCTATTTTCTCCTGACTGAAGTACGTAAGATCCTTAATGGTCTTGACAAGGAGGCCACAGGAAAGTATGTTGCCTTCTTGTGGCTGGGTACAGAACTCAGGGTCACTGCATTATAATTGGGGGTCACCCTTTTAGAATGAAGATGCGAAGAAATTGTTCTCCTTCAGAGGGTTGGAACTCCAAGTGATGGAGGCGGGATCATGTTTTAAGGTGTAGATAGACAAATTGGGGTTAGACAAGGGAATCAAAGACAATGTGGAATCGATGGGAAAGTGGAGTTTGAAGCATAAACTGATCAGCCATGAATGATGGAGCAGGGCTTAAAGGGTCGAATGGCCTACTTCTGCTCCTAGTTCATATGTTTGTATGTTCACATAATGGAGGAGTTCTCACAGAATCCAGGAAACCCGAGTAGGAAGGAAAGCAGATACCCATGAACTGGCCTTTCCACCTTGTTACAGAGTTAATCACATCAGCGTGTATCTTTGTGAATTAAAATATCTGCGACTTCAAAATGTTGCCTATGACTCCAGCTTTTACCAAGAGAGAGAGAGAGAGAGGGGGATGGAGAGAAAAGTCCATTCTCTGTGATCAAAGCACTGTTTTCTCCTCAGAGAAATAATGGATTTCAGAGCAAAAGGAGTCTGTACCCTTGAGTCTTGAATAACCTGCTCTGCGTGTGGGTGAAGGAAAACAGATGGTTCCCACCGTTCCCCTGTTCAACCAAACGTGTCACGCAACAAGAGGGCTCATCTATTTTAGGCAGTTGGATGGTTACTGGGCAGCAATCTGTTCACTCGCAGAAAGAGCTGCTTCCAAACCTGGAAAAAAAATTAGTCTGTGTTTCAAGGAAAACACAGCACACAATTCAACTGGTTAACATTTACACAAGAGATGAGGGACTGTGGCACTGTCAGACATAACAGCCTTCAAATGAAGCAATAAACCTAAACCCTGTCCACCCCTTCAAGTGAGTGGATTCACGATCATGGTGCTCTTCAAAGAACCACAGAAGTGTCACAGTGCAGAAGGAGGCCATTTGACCCATTGTGCCAGCACCAGCTCTATTACTTGGTGCCAATCTTCCCAGAAGGAATGTATACAGTAAATGGTAGAAGACTTAACACACAGAGGGCTCCAGGTCCCCAGCTCCCAGAAAGTGGCAACACAAGTGGATAAGTTGTCAAGAAGGCACCCTGACCATTTGGGGCGGAGAGGGTAAAAATTGGCAAGTCACGGTGCAGCTGTACAGAATTTAGTTAGGCAACATTTGGAATGTTGTGCACAGTTCTGGTTGCTACACTACCAAAATGATGTTGAAGCTTTGGACAGGGTACAGAAACAGTTTACCGGGAGTTTTGGGAGGTATTAGCTATGAGAAGAAATTGACAAACTTGGTTTGTCTTCACTTGAACGTTAGAGACATTGGGGTGACCTGACAGAAGTTGGTAAAATTATGAGAGGCATGGATAGTTGGAGTCTTTTTTTCCCAGGGTAGAAATGTCACTTACTAGAGGAGATAAGTTTAAGATAAAAGGAGAAAAGTTTAAAGGAGATGCGAGAGGCAGGTTTTATTTTAACTCAGAGGGTGGTAAGTGCCTGGAACGTGCTGTCAGAGGAGGTGATGGAAGCAGATACACTAGCAGCTTTTAAAAGGCATCTTGACACATACATAAATAAGCAGGGAGTAGAGGGATACGGACTGCAGAGGCAAAAGGTTATTAGTTTAGAAAGGACATCACTGTAGGAATTGCTCAGGATAGTGTCTTAGGTCCAACTATTTTCAGCTGCTTCATCAATGATGTTCCCTCTATGATAAGGTCAGAAGTGGGGATGCTCAATGTTTGCAAAATATTCAGTACCATTCACTATTCCTCAGGCACTAAAGCAGTCGATGTTCAAGATGTGGTCAATATCCAGGCTTGGACTGACAAATGGAAAGTAATATTCATGCCATACAAATGCCAGGCAATGACTATCTTCAATAAGAGACAACTAGCCAACCTCCACCTTGATATTCAATGGTGCTAACATCATTGTATCTCCAACAACATCCCTGGGATTACACTAAATAAAATGACCGATAGAACTGGAGATGCTGGAAGTCAGAAAAAGGAACAGGAATTACTGGAAAAACTCAGCAAGTCTGGCAGCATCTGTGGAGTCACTCAGAGGCTGGGAATGCTGTGGAGAGTGACTCACCTCCTGACTCCCCACAGTCTGCCCACCATCTACAAGACACAAGTCAGGAGTGTGATGGAATACCCCCCACTTGCCTGGATGGGTACAGCTCCAACAACACTCAAGAAACTTGACACCATCCAGGAAAAATCAGCCTGTTTGATTGGCACCACATCCACAAACATCCACTCCCTCCACCACTGATGCTCAGTAGCAGCAGTGTGTACTATCTACAAGATGCACTGCAGAAATACACCAAGGATCCTTACACGGCACCTTTCAGACACATGACCACGTCTATCTATCTGGCCTGTTTCCACACTGTAGGGATTCTATGATCTCTCTTCACACCATAACCATCCAATGCACTCTCAAATGTCTCAACTGAATGCACCTCCACCACATTTGGAATGCAGACAGTGCATTCCATATACTAACAACTCGCCGTGTGAGAACGCTTTCTCTCACAGCACCCTCACTTCTGTTGCACTTCACTTTAAATCAAAGCCTCCTCATGCTTGTTTCTTTCATTCGCAGAACACTCATGGTTTTGCAAACCTCAATCAGATATCCACTCAGCCACCTTCTCTCCAGGGAAGAACAGCTTGAACTTTTCCATAACTCACATTCCTGGAACCATTCCGGTGGGGATCGCTTCTATACTCTCTTCAAAGCCTTCACATTTCCCTTATATTATGGCACCCACAACTGCACACAATGTTCCAGCTGAGGTCTAACAAGTGTCTTGTACATGTTCGACATCACCTCCTTACTCTAGTACTCTATGGCTGTATTTATAACGCTGAGAATACGGAATGCTTTATTTACTGTTTTCTTCACCCTGCCACCTTCAATGATCCGTGCACATATACACTCAAGTCCCTCGGGAATGAGGAGCTCTTTGTTGTCATCTGTCCAACATTCTGACCAATAACACCAAAGAAAATAGCCCTCGGTGTCTGTGAGCTCCCTCAGTACTCAATCAGTGGCCGCGTGTATCATTATAACCGCAGTTACAAAGACCTATACTGCCTGTGAGTACTTCAAGCTGTTTCAAAGCTGTGACTAGCTCTATATCTCCTTTCTGTGCAATGCTCTGTACTGACATCAAATCAATTAAAACAGCACACAGCGCTTCTAGCCACATCCCAGATCATCACTGGATTAGTGGTTTGTGGTTAAAGTGGTTTAAAAACCGAGACCAGCCAGCATGTCGTGGATAGGAAACCGAACTGAAACCAAGTGGGATCAGTGAACACTGACACCCAGTGCCTCAAGCTAATACGAGTGAAGCCTCCCTGTCTTATTCTGAAAGGATCCACTAACAGGGAGAATGTTGTCAATTGAGAAGGTTGAGGAACAACATCAGCCAATGAGGGTACAGATTACAGACTACAATCGTCATAGTCTTTGTTCTCATCACAGGTAGGATCACTATTCTGCATGCAAAGTGCCATAAGTCAGACTCATTCACATTAGTTCATTCCAATGGGTGTGGTCTCCAGGGTGACCTAGTCCATTTTACATTTTTACTCAGACATCAGGCATGGGCACCACTGCCCGGGTCAGCATGTACTGCCCATCCTTAGTTGCCTACGTGAAGGTGAGCTGCTATCTGTTGTAGTCCATTTGGTCTAGGTAGACTCACAATGCCATTTTGGGAAGGAACTCCGGGATTTCATACAATCATAGAATCCCGACAGTGTGGTAACAGGCCATTTGGCCTGACAAGTCCACACCAACCCTCCAAAGAGTAACCCACCCAAACCCATTCCCCCACCATACTCCCCTGACTGATGCACCTAACCTACATATCCCTGAACACTACGGGCAATTTAGCATAGCCAATTCACCTAATCTGCACATCTTTGGACTGCAGAAGGAAATCCACGGAGACACGGGGAGAATGTGCAAACTCAGCGCAGACTGTCACCCGAGGCAGGAATCGAACCTGGTTCCCTGGCGCTGTGAGGCAGCAGTGCTAACCACTGAATTCGGGGGCGGAGGTGGGGTGGGGGCGGGAAATGTCCAGTTGGTCACCCTACTCCAACACTGGGCTTGGGGCTTGGTCATAGGAGAGGGGGAAGACTGGGAGTCTGGGGAACTGTTTATAATCCCAGACCTGGTCATTTCAGCCACAGATACAGCTGGGATGACAATGTTACCATAATGGCCGGCAGCTCAGAGGTAAAAAGGTCCATCCAAGTGAAGGGGCATAGGTATCTCTGGTCTTCAGTGTCTTCATTCCCCATTGGCTCTGCATGTGACCCCACCAACCTGTTAAAATCCTGCCTTCTGAAATAATTCCACGCAGGCCGGCGTCCAGTCACACTTCACTTACACCTCAGTGGCATTTTGTGCTCAATAGGAGTCCTGGGTGCACTTGTAGGACGCTCTCCCCTTCACCCATTCAATCAGGGCTGCTCTAGGCTCAGAAATCACATGAAAGGGCTTCCCAAGCAGAGAACCTTCACCACCAACTGGGGGAGTAAGCCATTGGAACTCAGTGATCAGACAAGTCACTGTATCAGAGACGGAATAGCTTTTCTACTTTGTATTTGATAGTCTGCCCCAAAATTCAAATCAAACAAAATCCATTTTGTTAGCCACACATATGCAATGAGACCCAGGAAAGTAAGTGTACCCTTTTTAAGAAATTCCCACATCACAGTCTTTGGACCAGTCAAAGAACCCAAAAGACAACTAAGTGACTCTAGAATTTCGTTATGTCCTGTTCCTTTTTTTCTCCCGTGCACGTTTTGTAATTTCAGATTGTTAGTATTTTGTTTAAAACTAGAACTTGAGAAAGCCATTTCTGTCAGTGTTGGGTGTAATTGGATTCAGTAGGTGGAGTACATTATAGAAAAGGCTCTGTTTTAGTCTGCATTTTCTGTTGCTGGGAGAGCACGGTTACGTATTTCTGAGAAAGAATTGGAACGAGTAAACATTGCAGTATATATTTTTTTATCATTGTTACTGTTGCTATGGTGCTCTGAATCCAGGTTAACCCTGTGATCAATGTTGCCACCTTGTGTTCCAAATTAAAATGGGAGGGAGTGACTCACCATAGTCTGAGCAGACCGTAGGGAAGAGCAAGAGGGAGAGAGCATGCAGGAGGAGGATAAGAGAGCACACAGGGGAGAATGAGAGTGAGACAGCACGCAGGTAACAGTGACAGTGAGACAGCACGCAGGTAACAGTGAGAGTGGGAGAGCACGCAGGGGAGAGTCAGAGTGAGAGAGCTCGCAGGTTAGCATGCAGGGGAGAGTGAAAGCAAGGGAGCACGCAGGGGAAGGATAAGAGAGCGAGAGAGCAGACAGGGGAGAGTGACAAGTGAGAGAGAATGCAGGGGAGAGTGACAGCGAGGGAACATGTGGGCAGAGTGAGAGTGAGAACACATGCAGGGGAGAGCGAGAGTGAGAGAGCATGCGGGGAGAGTGCAGCGAGAGAACATGCAGCGGGAGGATAAGAAAGCATGCAGACAAGAGTGAGAGAGCACGCAGGGGATAGTGAGAATGACAGACAATGCAGTGAAGAGCGACAGAGCACAAAGAGAAGAGCAAGAGAGCACCCAGGGGAGAGGGAAAGAGCACAGAGGGGATAGAGATAGAGCAAGCAGGGGAAAGCAAGAGAGCACGCAGGGGAAAGCAAGAGAGCACGCTGGGGAGAGCAAGAGAGCAC
>NC_057741.1:27824403-27837649 GCF_004010195.1 Chiloscyllium plagiosum | reverse complement strand
GAAACGTCAGCTCTTTGCTCTCCTTACAGATGCTGCCAGACCTGCTGAGATTTTCCAGCATTTTCTCTTTTGGTTTCTGATTCCAGCATCCGCAGTAATTTGCTTTTATTAAGAGTGGGAAGGAGTTTGATAGATTGGAAGACAGAGTTGAGTGAGCGAGGCAGTGAGCATGAGGCGATATCTGTAAAACAACCGTGAGATCAAACAATTTCTAAAAACTCAATTTCCAAAACAGATAAAACATATTTTAGATCAATGCACATAATATCTTTTAATTAAATGTCAAAAATATTAAATATTTTTGAGCAATTCCCATCATTAATTCCTAAGCATAGTAGATTGTTCCTGCACTAACTTGTCTTATAAATACACAAAGCACTGCCACAGCTGGCTAAGGGGAAACTCACTGTCACAAGGTTACATAAACACTTCCCATTACAAACGTGAGCACTGGTATTTGGAAAACACAAACAACCCTGTCAAAAATGAGAATTCATTGTATCTCTTGAACCTAATTTATCTCTCCGCTGGTTGGAGTCATACCTGAGTCATGGGAAGATGGTTTTGGTTATTGGAGGTCAGTCATCTCAGCTCCAGAACATCTCTGCTGGGGCTCCACAGGGTAATATCTTAGGCCCAACCATTTTCAGCTGCTTCACCAATAACCTTCCCTCCACCTTAAGGTCAGTATTGGCAATGTTGAGGATTGCACAAGGTTGAGCACCATTCGGGACTCCTCAAATACTGAAGACGTTGGTGTCCGCAGAACTCGGACAATATCCAGGCTTGGGCTGGTAAATGGCAAGGAACATTCACAGCAAGGCAGAGACCATCACAGCAAGAGAGAAGTTAACCATGGCCCTTAGACACCCAAGTGACGTTACCACTAACCAGAAGCTGAGCTGGACCAGCCTTAGACATACTGTGACTACAAGAACAGGCCAAAGGCTAGGAATTCTGCAGCTCCTGTCTCCACTTCCTGGTCACTACCTACAAATAGGAATATTCACCAGTTGGCTGAGTGGATGCAGCTCTCACCATAGTCAAGAAGCTCAACACCATCCTGGACAAAGTAGTCCATTTGTTTACCATGCCATCCACCAGCTTCTACATTCACTCCCTTCAGCAGAGCAGCCCTAACCCTAACCCTATCGCAGATGGAACATCCCACAGTGTATTTCAGCAGCTTACCCAGCCTCCTTTGAGAGTTCCTTCCAAAAACACACAACCTCCCGTCACCTAGAAGGATAGGGCTACCGATACAAGGGAACACCACGCACTGCGTGCTCTCCCCCAAATTACAAACCGTCCTGACCTGGAACTATATCACTGTTACTCGGTCAAAATCCTAAAACTTCCCTCCTTTCAGCACAGTGGGTATTCCTAGACCACAAGGACTGCAGCAGTTCAATAAGGTAGCTCACCACTGCCATCTGCAGGCTCATTAGGGATGGGTAATAAATGCAGGCCGAGCCAGCAACGCCACATTTCCCCGAATGAATGACAAAATAGGAGACATTTCTTCAGCCGGAGAGTGGTAGGCCTGTGGAATTCATTGCCACGGAGGCTGGGATGTTAAATGTCTTCAAGGCAGAAATTGAGAAAAACTTGATCTCCCAAGGAATTAAGGGCAATGGGGAGAGTGCGTGTAAGTGGAGCTGAAATGTCCATCAGGGAGAAAGTGAGGTCTGCAGATGCTGGAGATCAGAGCTGAAAATGTGTTGCTGGAAAAGCCGCAGCAGGTCAGGCAGCATCTAAGGAGCAGGAGAATCGACGTTTCCTGAAGAAGGGCTCATTCCTGAAGAAGGGCTCATACCCGAAACGTCGATTCTCCTGCTCCTTGGATGCTGCCTGACCTGCTGCGCTTTTCCAGCAACACATTTTCAGCTCTGAAATGTCCATCAGCCATGATTAAATGGTGGAGTGGACTCATTGGGCCGAATGGCCTTACTATCACTCCTGAGTCTCATGGTCTTAAAATAAACCTCTAACCCTCCAGCCTTACTTCACAAAACCTGATCCTGCCTCTCCATATTGCGTGCTCCAGATTAATTTGGATTTCTTGTATTTACATACCTAAACATAAACATGCTCAAGCCCATGAGGTGGCACAATGGCTCAGTGGTTAGCACTTCTGCCTCACAGCAACAGGACCCAGGTTCAATTCCCATCTCTGGCAACAGCCTGAGTGTGGAGTTTGCACATTCTCCCAGTGTCTGCATGGGTTTCCTCCAGGTGCTCCGGTTTCCTCTCACAGTCCAAAGATGTACAGGTTAGGGTGGATTGGCTATGCTAAATTGCCCATAGTGTAAGGTGGATTTGTCAGGGGTAAAAAGTAGGGGAATGGGTCTGGGTGGATTGCTCTTTGGAGGGTCAGTGTGGACTTGTTGGGCCGAAGGGTCTGTTTCCACACTGTAGGGAATCTAATCTAATCCATCACTTATGGCAGTATATTGGTAAGTTGGAGAATACGCAGTCTCTATTACTCTTCTGTCACTGTTCTCTCCCTCTCTGCTATTTCTAGCCTCTCCCAAATGCTGAGAGAGAGCACACCCCTGGTGGACAAAACAAGAATGGCACTCCCAAGATCCTGAAGATTATAAATTCGACCATCTTTCTGGTGGTATTCGAGTGAACCTTCAGTGGACTGGGATCTGACCCTCTCCTTTCCATACAATGGGCAAGGTGCGGACAGGAGGAAAGGGGGGTATTCTGACATTTATCCCAGGTTTGTCAGATCTCTTCCAAAAGTTTATTCAGTGGCGATACAAGGAGAAATCAGATAGAAACCTGACCCCTTCTCTCTGTGTGGGCTTTTATATACAATGAGAGGTGGGGGATCAGAATAGCAACAAAAACTCCAGACCTCTGCCTGCCCCCATCTCCATCCATCTTTCTGTGCTCCCGGAGTTAGCATTTATTATTGATGTAACCATCGAAACATTGGGGGCGATGATTTCAAAATTGAATTCTTTGTTAAAAAACGAAACTTAAACATGAAAAAAACAACACATTTTGTCTCTTAGATAATTCAGCAAACCCTCACACAGAGTTGCAGCTATCTTCCTGATAACTGCAACTTTAAGTGAAATAGCTGCACTCGAAACATAAACTCTGTTTTTCTCCCTCCACAGATACTGCCAGACCAGCTAAGTTACTCCAGTATATTCGGGATTGTTTCTGCTTTAAGTTCTCATAGATACGAACGTTAAAGTCAGAGTGAGGTTCCTGCAGACAATATCTGCTCAGGAATGTTCGAGATTTGGGTTAGAACACTGAAATATTGTACCATAACCAATGTTTTCCTAGCTGGAATAACTTCTGAAACAAAATAAGTCACTGAATATAAAATAAATATTCTGTGGTTCAGAACTTTAGGACCTTTCTCAGCAGAAAATATGAAATATTAACACAAAACATGATTAAGTTGAAATAGTGCAAAGTTCTAAATGCTTAAATAAAATCATCTGTAGAAAAAATTAAGTATAGAAGCAATGCCATAATAGTAACTAACACCTGATGAAGTTTTATTGACCACGCTCCATCTAGTGGTAGAAGCTAAACATTGTCGGTAGGACTACCTGCACTGAGCAACATCTGCCACCAGGTGGAGCCTGGGCCATCAGTGTGGAGACAAAGTGCAGCCAGAACGTTTACCTAGTTACATTGTAACGCCAATACTTATCCATTCAGTCTGGTTCTGGTGAAATACTTTTCTTTAGTTTCTATTATTTTGTGACATTGTGCTTTTTAATAATTTTAAAAAAACATTGAGTGAGCTGGTATAATACTCCTGATTGCTCAACACTGATAATATTTACTTTTTGTCCCTATATCCAGGCAATAAGTACCTGTTTAAAGTTGACTCAGCTCACCTTGTTTTGCTTTAATGTAGTTGATTAAATTGTGGCAATATATTTGTTTAATGTTGCTGGTCATATTTACTGTTCTGTGGCTTGTCTGCTTTCAAGACTTGTCCCTGTTTCCCCCATTTTTACACTCAGTTCCTCCTGGTCTTTCTCCAATCCTGTTCCTGCCGCCTTCGGTATCCCTGGACATTACCACTCACCCACCTAATATGGTTACTGTTAATACCCTTTCCCTTTGTCTGTTTCAGTTTCAGTTTCTGTTCTGGCTGCACTTTGTCTCCACACTGATGGCACAGGCTCCACCTGGTGGCAGATGTTGCTCAGTGCAGGTAGTCCTACCGACAATGTTTAGCTTCTACCACTAGATGGAGCGTGGTCAATAAAACTTCATCAGGTGTTAGTTACTATTATGGCATTGCTTCTATACTTAATTTTTTCTACAGATTATTTTATTTAAGCATTTAGAACTTTGCACTATTTCAAGTTAATCATGTTTTGTGTTAATATTTCATATTTTCTGCTGAGAAAGGTCCTAAAGTTCTGAACCACAGAATATTTATTTTATATTCAGCGACTTATTTTGTTTCAGAAGTTATTCCAGCTAGGAAAGCACTGGTTATGGTACAATATTTCAGTGTTCTAACCCAAATCTCGAACATTCCTGAGCAGATATTGTCTGCAAGAACCTCACCCTGACTTTAACGTTCGTATCTATGAGAACTTAAAGGTACTGAACTTCATGAGAGAGAAAAAGGTTGAGAGATGACTTAATTGAGACATATAAGATAATCAGAGGGTTACATTGGGTGGACAGCCTTTTTCCTCAGATGGTGATGGCAAGCACGAGGGGACATAGATATAGGACAGACGTCAGAGTTAAGTTCTTTACTCAGAGAGTAGTAGGGGCGTGGATCACCCTGCCTGCAACAGTAGTAGCCTTGCCAACTTAAAGAGCATTTAAATGACCATTGGATAAACATATGGATGAAAATAGAATAGTGTAGGATAGATGGGCTTCAGATTGGTTCCACAGGTTGGTGCAACATCGAGGGTCGAAGGGCCTGTACTGCGCTGTAATGTTCTATGTTCTAGATCAACATCAGTTTGCAAGAATCACATCTTGGGGCAAAACTGGCAAGTCAAAGCCAAAGATAGTCAATGATCTTCCAGGGAAAACATTAACAAGGACAGGTCATCATGTTATAGACTCTCAGAGCTGTACAGCACCGAAACAGACCTTTCGGTCCAATTCGTCCATGCCGACCAGATATCCTAATCTAATCTAGTCCCATTTGCCAGCATTTGGCCCATATCCCTCTAAACTCTTTCTATTCATATACCCATCCCAATGCCTTTTAAATGCTGTAATTCGACCAGCCTCCACCACTTCCTCTGGCAGCTCATTCCATACACACACCACCCTTTGTTACTTGCAAAACAGATGACTTTATGTTATAGGCATAAATTGTTAAAGCCATCATTTTAGACTTTAGAAAATTCAGTTATTGAGAAAAAGTAACAGATGAAAACATTCAAATGAGAAGCTTTGCAAAAGCATTTAAGCATTTTATTTGGTTTTGGGGGAAATCACATGTGAAATAGTGCCACCCATTGTCCAGATTGTGTAATTACAGGATAAGAGAAAGGTAACATTGAAAATTTCCACTGCAGATATGCACAGAAATGAGAGAAATTTCACGAGGGTTCAGCACATCTTCATTTTTAAAATTCCTAGGAAAATGGAAACAGGAAGGTGATCCATATCTCCTCAGAATTTGACATTGTCTTTTAACATTTAGGATAAAGATAAGGAGACATCTTTTCTCCTTGAGTGTGGTTACTAAGCATAGTCAAGGCTAGGACTGACCAATAATTCTATTCTAATAGGACATGGGGATTCAAATGGAAAGTGAAGCAGAGGTTGGAGGTCAGCTCATAAGCTAAAGTATTCTTGCTCCAGTTTCTTAAATTCCTCTGACAGAGCTCTTCGCAGAGTTAGAACCATGAATCTGTCACACCAGGAATCAACTGTGGCTACAGCATGCAACAAAAATGGCTAAACATCACAGGAGATTTCAGGCAAGAAGAGGTAACATTTTGTTTTGTGAACAGGAAATGTCTTTGCAACTAATCCACACAATAAGAAAGCAGCATTCCAGACACGAAATAATCAAATACAATTCTGACTCTGGAATTTGCTGCTATTTACTTCAGCTTCATACACAACAGCGAGGGCAATAAACAGAAACTTCACAAGTTGCCCTTCCCACCGTTGAGAGAAAGTAACCTGTGCTCTGCTTAGATGGACAGAGGTATGCTTCTCACATGCTTTGCTGTTGAATAATGGACAATGCTCGATTCTATCATTGATGCTCACAGGTACAGCTGAACTCAACTGACCTCACTTTGTACTCAGTCTACTCTTTACGGTGATCTATGACCCAGGTCTGCAACAACCTACTCTTTGGACAGTCCAAGTTTCAATTTCCTTCCTGATTTACAGTCCATTTCGTCTCCAAAGGCAATTAAATGGAGGTAAGTTAGCCACGATTTCATTGTATAGGTTCGAGGGGCTGAATGGCCTGCTCCTGTTGCAATGGTCCTCCCTCATCAGCCTATTGTGTCGTTATTTCTCCTTTCTCCCTATTGCCACAATATCGACTCTCACACAAAAACCTGGGGAACACCCCGTTGCTTTGCGAGTGCCTTCCACAACCCTTTGGGTCATCACAGGCAAAGTTCCTCATTCTACAGACCGAAAGCAGTAGCTAGACGGAAAGAGTGGAAACCCAGTTATGACCAGCTGTGACCCAGTCCCACCTTAAACTTTGGGCATACTTCAATTCAATCACCAAATACTTAAAGGAATCAGCCAGGAGAAACTCTCCAGGATAATGGTATTTTTAAGGTGAGCTGAAGGTTGGGTAAAGGTTTGGAAATAGCCAATCTCCAAAAGAGCTGCAGCAGGTCCTTCTAACACACCTTACACTCTGCTCACGGATATTTTAGCTACAGACTGACTGTTGGCTCAGTTGGCCTCTGAATCAAAGTTCTCCAACTGGGTCCCACTGAGCCGAGCTCAGTAAGCAAGGCTGAAACTTCGGCCCAGCATTGAGGAAACAGCTGCACTGTCAGAAGCACTGCTTTTCAGATGTTAGACTGAAGCCTAGTTGCTCTTTGTGGATATAGAAATAGCCAACACTATGACTTATAGAGGAGTGGGGAGCTTTCTCTGTTGTTCGGGCCTGTAATTGTCCCACAATGTCTCTTGATCAGTGAGAGAGTTGGATTGGGATGCCTGGATAATGTACTTGCTTGTTGGGCACCAATCTTTTAGCCCTCTCCCCATGAGAATAACAGACTTTAACAGTGCAGATAGAGTAACTACTTCTTCTATTTCAGTTAGATCCATCATAACGGGTGGCACAGTGGTTAGTACTGCTGCCTCACAGTGCCAGGGACATGGATTCGACTCCAACCTCGGGAGTTTTAACATTCTCCTCATAACTTTCCTGTGGGTGCTCTGGTTTCCTCCCCCAGTCCAAAGATGCGCAGGTTAGGTAGATTGGCCACGCTAAATTACAAACAGTGTCCAGGGATGTGCAGGCTAGGGGGGGGAATTAGCCATGGGAAACGCAGGGTTACAGCGGGTCTGGGTGGAATGCTTTTTGGAGGGTTGGAGTGGACCTGATGGGCTGAATGACCTGATTCCACCCTGTAGCGATTCTATAACTAACACCACTAAAAGAACAGATCAGCTAGTCATTCCCACACTAGTGACTGTGGGAGCTTGCTGAGCAGAAATTGGTTGCTGCGTTTTAACAGTGAACAGAGATAAAATGTACTTGGCTTTAAAGCACTTTGAAAGATGCGGAGGATGTGGAAGGTCTACAATAAATCACACATTTCTTCCTTTTATAATATTCTTGAGGAAACATACATTCAGCCACACTACTGACTTGCAATCTCTAACCCTGATAAAATACATAAATTAATATAGATCAAGGTGGTTTGTAATTCAATATGCCTATAGGGAACAGCAAGACAGAGTAAATTCTGCCTTGACATCACCCACCCCATACAATGTTTTAAATAGTTTTATTGAATGGTAGGTAGCTCAAATAGCTATTGAATTATCATGTGCTCTGGGGGTGATGTTCCAATGTAGCCAGATAAACCTTTAATCAGAGTGACAAAATGACAGCAAATTAAAGAAGAGAAAGTATGCCATCAACACTGTAGTTTAATTTGACCTTTAAGCTCTTAAACTAAAAATATTTTTACCCAATGGCTAAGCCTCCTGTCATCTGACAGCCAACTCAATGTCCTTGACAAAAGATTAAAAAGCCACTTCATTCTCGTTAGTTTGCAATTTTCTCTAATGTCAAGTGAGCGATTGCATTTGATGCGTTTTTATTGCCTTTTCCCTTAAACCTTATAAATTGTACCTGTTCAAAGGGTGAGAAAACAGACACAGATAGTAATTAAATCTCCCACCAATGACAGCAAGCAAATTGAATCACAAAGGTTAAAATAAAATACATTTAGTTTCCAGTGAGTACACATTAGAAGCTTTAAAGAAGATTTGGTCCTAACTTATGGAGCTATTTCCATGACCCCATCTCTAAAGAAGCAACTGACTCCACACAATGGAGACATAAGTGAGGACTGCAGATGCTGGAGATCAGAGTCTAGATTAGAGGGGGTGCTGGAAAAGCACAGCAGGTCAGGCAGCATCCAAGGAGCAGGAAAATCGACGTTTCGGGCAAAAGCCCTTCATCAGGAACTCCTCAGGTGCTGCCTGACCTGCTGTGCTTTTCCAGTACCACTCTAATCTAGACTCCACACAATGCAGACCAATCACCTTCGGATCTCAAGTAAAACAAAGAACTGCTGATGCTGGAGATCTGAAACAAGAACAGAAGTTGCTGGAGAAACTCAGCAGATCTGGCAGTCTCCGTTTCGATTTCAGTTCTGAAGAAGGGTCACTGGACCCAAACATGAACCCTGCTTTCTCTCTCCACAGATGCTGGCAGACTTGCTGAGTTTCTCCAGTAACTTCTGTTTCCCTTTCAGACCCAGCTGTCCATAGGGAGCGGTTATTCTAGACACCATAACGGACGTGTAGATAGGCAGAGGGATAGTCAGCTGCCTCTAATAGGCTTCATCTGTCCATGTATTACTGACCGTCACCACCATCCACATGCAGTGACATCAGCACCCGTGCACGCAAAGACCGGCCTGTCCTCATTTCCTGGTGATTTCTTATTAAAAAGGGGAATCAAGTAGTGATTGAATCTATCTGGTTAGTTCAGACTTCTCTAACAGAACATGCACTACCACGTTACTTGCGAAACAAAGTACGTCCAGAGGTCAAAGTGAACGAAGCCTCCGGCGACAGCAATGCCAAGACTAACGGGACACGGCTCCATCCCAGCCCGGGGTCTCCCAGTGAGCGAGGACCAGGCCCGATGCTGACTCTGCAGGCCTGCACTCACGGGCCACGCTGAGGCTTCAGCTCCACAGCCAGGCCTGGGCACCTGAAGGAGAGAAGGTGGTGGTGTTAGGGACGGATGGTGGATAGGTGGTAGCGTTTGGAGGAGGGCCCGATGGGGAACAGGAGGCTTCTCCCAGCCCGGGGAACAGGTGACTTCTAGCAGCTGGGGGTGGTCTTCTTGGGCGAAGGCTTCTGACCCAGTAATCCAATGACCTGGTGTGAGGGTCACGTCCGACGGGGGAGCCTTGCCCCAGTGTAGGGGTCCCATCCCCATCTGGGGGTCTTGTCCTGGTGGGGGGGATATCGTCCCCATCCGGGGTTCCCGTCCAAGTTTGGGGGTCGTGTCCCAATGGGGGTCCTGTCCCCATCTGGGGGTCTCCTCCCGGTGTAGGGGTCATGTCCTGGTGTTTGGGGTCACATGAGGAAAGCCAGAGATCCTGCCAACTGCAGGCTTTCCAGGTCTAGCTCTGTGCACTGGCCTGAATCTAAATGCTGTGCTTCACCCTTTGGTGCTCCCCAGATCAGCCAAGCCAATTCTCCAACAATTAAAAAAAACACTCAAAAAATCACACCCTTTTCTCTTTGAAGATCCTCCACTGTCCAGTTGGGATGGTGAAGATCAGCTACCACAAACAGATCATTTTTCAAGGTGCACATTGTAAACAGAATTGGCATAATGAAGAAAAGATCACACTGGAGCCCACCACAGTGAGATGAGATGTGGCCTTTCTATTTCCTATCATTACAATTGTAAAACATACAAGGGATGGGGCACTCGTGCAGACCCGATTTCTCTCACTCCTACGTCTCGAGCCCTCATTCCTAAATTTCCTGGAAACCTTTCTCTCCTCTTGTAAAGATGCTCCTTAAAACCTAATACTTTACCTGAGTTTTGGTCAGTTGTCCCAACAAATCTTTACGTGGCTTTCTGGTCATTTTTGTCAGTACGCTTGCGATGTTCTGTGACATTAAAAGGGTGCTATCTAAAAAGCCCGACGTTGCTGTCATTCCTGCAAATGGGGAGTGGCCAAAGTCTTCCTCCATCTCGGATATTCATAACTTCCGTAGTTGTGGCTGGCTGCCAAATCCGACTGTGTGACCATTCAAAGCACCCGCTTTTTCGGAGATTACACCATGGAACCTATCATGATGTTGATGTTCAGCTCTACAGGGCAGAGAACCTTGTGCCTACCCCACTTACATGCTTCAACAGAGTTCAAAAAATGGGGCGGCACAGTGGCTCAGTGAGGGACCTGGGTTTGATCCCAGCCTCGGGCAGCTGAATGTGTGTGGAATTTGCACATTCTCCCCGTGTCTGTGTGGGTTTCCTCCAGGTGCTCCGGTTTCCTCCCACAATCCAAAGATGCACAGGTTAGGTGAATTGGCCATGCTAAATGCCCGTTAGTGCCTCAGTCGGAGTAAATGTAGAGTAATAGAGTGGGTTTGATCCCAGCCTCGGGCAGCTGAATGTGTGTGGAATTTGCACATTCTCCGCATGTCTGTGTGGGTTTCCTCCAGGTGCTCCGGTTTCCTCCCACAATCCAAAGATGCACAGGTTAGGTGAATTAGCCATGCTAAACGCCCATTAGTGCATCAGTCGGAGTAAATGTAGAGTAATAGAGTAGGGGAATGGATGTGGGTGGGTTGCTCTTCAGAGGGTCAGTGTGGACTTGTTGGGCCGAAGGGCCTATTTCCACACTGTCGGGATACTATGAATCAAGAGACTTTACAGGACGCAAAGACTTGAATAGAGGATGAACGATCCAAATGTTAAGCTTCTGCCAAGTGGATTTTTTTTAATAATATATTTTTATTAAGAAAAAATAGATTTTTAAATATTACAAAAAATACAAAACAATGCAATTCAAAACAGTGCAAAAATAGTACAAAACTAAACCCAAATAATAAAAAAAATTCCCCAACCCACCCTCTTACGAATGTATAAACATATATTGAGAAGTATAAAATTTTTAAAAACCTAAACTAGCTATTTAACTAACTTAATAAATACCTAACAACAAACAAATAAATAGTAATAACTCAGCGCAGCCAAACAAAACACTCATACATTCACAGTTCCTCCTCTCTGGACATTGGACTCATGAAACACAATCGTTACGGCTATATAAAAGCCCTTGTTAGTGTGGCAGATAAATCTGTGTCCAGGTATTTCAAAAAGAGTCGCCATGTCTTGTAAAAATTCTCAGTTTTGTGGTGTATCATATTTGTGAGAAAATCAGAGGAATATGCTCCATAACAATCTTCCGCCAACCCGACAGGCTTGGGGGGGGGTTTCTGATATCCAACCTAGCAAGATATTCCTCCTTGCACAGAACGTAAGAATATTGAAAAGTTTTGCCTTATGCGAGTCTGCAGGAAATACAATGGGTAGACCCAAAAGGAGCGAAATAGGGTCCTTCTCCACCCCTACACCTAAAATCCTCTCCATTGCACCCCCCACAGTACTCCAATATGTTTGAAGCCTGTCACAAGACCAAAGACAATGGGTAAGACTACCCGTACAGACCTTGCACTTGGAACATGCTGAAGATACCCCTGGTTTAAATTTTGACAAATGGTCTGGGGCTAAGTGGACTCTGCGGAGAATCTTCAACTGTAAAGCATGGGTCCTATTGCAAATTGATATCTTCCTTGCATTCTCCCAAATTTCCTCCCATGCCTCTGAACAAATTTCAACACCCAGCTCTCTTTCCCACATTTTGCAGAGTCGGTCAGACTCATCTGAGGTGGCACCCCCTCCAATTAGTGATATAGAGTACTGACAGAGAGTGTACTCTTAGCCCTTAGTACTCCTCTTTCTATGTCAGATTTGTAGGGATCAGTCAAAAGTGTGGTCCTTTTTTGAATAAAATCCCTAACTTGAAAAAAACGAAACAGGTCTCTATTAGGTAACTCCTACTTCCGTACTATCTGATTGAAGGACATCATTACATCTCCCTCAGTACTCCTCTTTCTATGTCAGATTTGTAGGGATCAGTCAAAAGTGTGGTCCTTTTTTGAATAAAATCCCTAACTTGAAAAAAATGAAACAGGTCTCTATTAGGTAACTCGTACTTCCATACTATCTGATTGAAGGACATCTTTACATCTCCCTCAAATAAATCACCCATACAAGATATACCCCTGGCTGCCCAACATTTAAATCCTGAATCTATCATACCTGGTTGAAAACTTGGCATACCCACTAAAGGGTGTAAACAAAGATGTTTTGCCAATATTACCTTCCCTCTGCCGAATAGCCCTCCATGCTTTAACAGTATTGATGACTCTTACGTTATGGCAATATTCCCTAACTGTCCTCACCTTGTCCAAAAACAGCAAACTGGTAAGGGGGCACCTTGCCTGGAGGCTTCGATATCTAGCCATCTTGAAAGAGGGTCCCCACAAACCCAATCACTTACATAAGTCAAAAGCGAGCTTAATTGGTAATTTTTAATGTCCGGAAGGTCTACTCCCCCCAATCTGTGAGGCAACTGCAGTTTGGCTAATTTAATGAGGAGCCGTTTACGGCGCCAGATAAAGGAGCTGAACCAACCGTTCAGTCTCCTGAGTGTTTGTTTATTGAAAATCAGGGGGAGCATCCGTATAGGGTAAAACAAACGAGGGAGAATTTTCGTCTTAATAAGCGCTATCTGACCCAACCATGAGACTGGAAGTGCCCCCCATCTTTGGAGATCTTGTTTAATTTTTTCAAATAATTGAGTTAAATTGGCTTTGAACAGCCAATCCAGAACTGGAGTAATGAATATGCCCAAATACACAAAACCCCCCGTGACCATCTAAATGGGAATCTATAGTCACTCTCAAGAGCCAACTCTTTTGTAAGACCACCCATAGACATAGCCTCTGATTTAGCAAA
>NC_057741.1:27822515-27823912 GCF_004010195.1 Chiloscyllium plagiosum | reverse complement strand
CTTTTTAGAATCACATGTTAGGTTCCCAGACCCTTCCCTAATCGCTGTAATGGTTTGTGGGGCACTTCTCTTTCTGGCAAGGTATGCTAAGTATTTGCCTGGCTTGTCACCATGCTCGTATAACCTTTGCTTTGCAAAAGCCAGCTCCTTCTTTGCCGTCTGTGTGAGCACTTAATTTAGTGCAGATTGCAGTGCCGTAATCCTCTGTAGTTTGACCAACGAGGGTTTGTCAAAATATACCTTCTTGGCTGCATTCAACTGTGCTTCAAGGAGACATTGCTGCTCACCCTTCTGCCACTTCCTGCTTGTGGAATATGAAATAACTAACCCTCTGGCATAAGCTTTGGCAGTTTCCCCAGAGAACAGATGAGCTATCAACCGAGCCTATGTTGATGTCTAGGAATGCCTGAAATTCCCTAGAGAAATACTCCACAAACTTGCTGTCCATGAGAATAAAGGGGTCCATTCGCCAGTACCTTGAATCCACTGTAACATCCTTAATCTTAACCATGAGGTACACTGGAGCATGATCAGAGATGGCAACATTACCAATCATACAGGATGCCACCAGATCCAGGGTTACCGCAGGGGTCAGAAATCCGTGTGACATCTGTGCGGATTGGAGAAAAATGTGAAATCCCTACCTGTAGGGTGGAGACACCTCCAGACGTCCACCAATCCTTATTCCCCACACAAACCCAATAACTGTTTAGTTTGTGCAGAGGGTATCGAGGGACCTTTAGGCAACCTGTCTACTGTGGGGTCCCTGAGGCAGTTAAAATCTCCCCCTATAATGGTGTGCCGAGACTTGAGACTTATCAGTTTAGAAAAAGAATTTAAGAGGATGAGCTGGGGGACAATAAACATTTAAAATGCCATATTCTTCCCCAGTTATCAAGGCTTTAAGAATTACAAACCTCCCATATGTGTCTTTAACACATTTCAACAATTTAAATGAGAAACCTTTCCTAACCAATATAGCCACTCCCCTACTTCTGGTATTAAATGATGAAAAATAAACTCGATCAAAGCCATTCTGCTGTAATTTCAGATGCTCCTTGTCATCCAAATGTGTCTCCTGTAACAAAGCAATATCCACCTCCTTTCTAAGACTCAAGAGTACCTTCTTCCTCTTAATTGGTGAGTGACTTCCCTTGATATTCCAGATACACCATTTAATCAAATCATGAGCCATAATCTTCTGCAATTACATTTAAATTCCAGAGAGGAGGAACCCGAACCACAAATTGCTGAGCATTAGTGTCGTATGGTCCACTAAATATAAAAACTACTTAAGCTAAAACCACTACATTTAACAAACATACAAAATTATTAAAAATAGAAAACAACAAAACCCAGAAAACAAACCAACATATAAAGTGCCAATAGCGCTGAGT
>NC_057741.1:27776751-27822480 GCF_004010195.1 Chiloscyllium plagiosum | reverse complement strand
TCCCGAACTGCCCATAAATAGGCATCTAACCATCTCAACCACCTTCACTTCTCCCAGCTAGAGCCGCATCGCAAGCACAAGCTAAAAAGAATAAACACCCCATAGAATATCAATATGAATAAAAAAACATTCTTTTATAAAAAATAAAGGGGAATAAATACCCCACCCATCCTTTGGTATGTCCTAACTTAGAAATTTAAAATGTATATCTTAACCACTGCCAGACATAGTTTGAACCAAATTATTATCAATAGAGGGAAATAAAAGGGGAAAAACAAAGCTCCAACCAGATTTCCTCCATTTCTTTTACAGAATGATAAACGCATACCCAAGCAACAATATTTATACATATTACAATTGTTTAAATTAGGTTAGTTTGTCCATAAAGTCTCTTGCCTTCTCCGACGTGTCAAAGAGATGCATGGATCCATCTAAGGTGATCCAAAGCACTGCCGGATATCTCAGGGAGTACTGAATCCCAAGCTCCTTCAATCTTCTCTTGACACCATCATACAATTTTCGTTTCTGGATCACCACCGCTGAAAAGTCCTGAAAAAACATGATCTTAGACCCCTTGTAAATGAGGGCCTTTGTATCCTTCCCCTGGAGTCTGGAAGTCTCCATGACTCTTTCCTTATCCCGGTAATGATGGAACCGCACCAAGAAAGGACGAGGGTGTCGACCCAGACCCAACCTCCATGCTGCGACCCAGTGAGCCCTCTCTTTCTTCAATCCTCTCATGCCAGTCTCCAAGTCAAGGAATTTCGGAAGCCAATCTTCAACAAATTTCGCAGGCCCCTCACCTTCCTTACCCTCAGGCAGACCGATGATCCGAATGTTTTTTCTCCTGCCCCTGTTTTCAAGATCATCCACTTGGTCACGCAAATTACAAACCTGCGTCTTCAGGGCTTGGATCTCTTCCTTGAATGAACTGGCATCAGCTTCCACCACTGTGACCCTGTGCTCCACCTCATCTAAACTCTTCTCCAGGTCTCCCAGCTGCTGCTCATGCTTCTGCAGCATGAGAGAGACTGGAGCCACCTTCTCTTCAATCTGTTTCCCTAACATCTCGCGAGATTTCGAGAGCTGGTTCACCAGGTCCTGGAGAATAATCGGCTCCGAGGCTGCTGCAGGCCCGGCCTCAGACGCTCCTCCTCCCTTTTTAGGCATTTCTGGACAGCTAAAAATACAGGTAAGTTCATTTTTAAATGTTTCTTGGGGCTCCACAATCTTTCCAACACCCCAAGAAATCCTGATGACCTGGGTTGGGTGGGTTAAAGAACCATCCTGCTCCTGCTGCGATGCGAAGCTCTGCAGTGTAATCTTCTCAGATCATCGCCATCTTAGATCCCCCGCCAAGTGGATTTTTATGGGTTATTTTGGATTCAACATATGAGTTTGGACAGTAGAGCAGGAATACTCTTCACAAATCTCTACAGGCAAACAGTATTGCAAAGAACTTCAAAGGTAATGACGCATGGATGTACTGAGCGGAAGCTATCCAAACTAATTAAAAGGGCAGATTGCAGGCAAGCTGTCGTTTGTGTTCTATGGTGTATTTAATGATCAGAGAAAGTGACAGGAATATGACAGCAGTGTGTGTCCAATAGGTACTTGACATCCCAATGTCAAAGAAAACCAGCTCTGAACTTTGAAGATGATGTTGGTTTACCTGTAAACCAATACTCAGCAAAGTTCAGTCCAGCTCTCCTTGTGAACAGGGTGAGACCGATCTTCAACTGAAGTGAAAACAGAGTCCTGCATTAATTTGCCTGAAACTGCCTGCCATAAAATTGCCTCCATTTTTCTGTAGTACCACTTGCGGAATTACGCAGTGCAACTGATCGAACAGCTGTTCCCAGCAGACTCACTTCTGAGAACAAGGGCTGGAGGTGGATTCAATGTTTGACAGGTTCACTCGACTAGACTTCACAGAAATGTCTTTACCATAATGATGAGAATGTGTTACTCGCTACCACAGGGAGTGGCTGAGATGATGGGTACGTATGCAACAAAAGGAAAGCTAAAGATGAGCGAGAAGGGAATAGAGAAGCAAGCTGGTTATACAGAGGAGGACAGATGGGAGGAAGCTTGTGCAAGGTATAAACACTGGCGTGGACTAGTTGGACCGAAGGACTGCTTTCTGAGCTGTAAACATTTGTGTAATAGTGTATAATGTTACAAATACAGCGTCTGTAAGATGGCTATGTTTTAAACCGCCTCTTGAAGGTGAAATGGAATAAATGAAAAGCTTGTGAGCTGCTACAAGTTCTGTCTGAGAGCAAACCCCCTCTGGTTTTGTACCATGGGGGCGGCTCGGTGGTGAGGTGGCACAGTAGCTCAGTGGTTAGCACTGCTGCCTCACAACGCCAGGGACCCCAGTTCGATTCCAGCCTCGAGCGACTGTCTGCGGGAATTTGCACATTCTCCCCACGGCTGCGTGGGTTTCCTCCTGGTGCTCTGGTTTCCTCCCACAGTCCAAAGATGTGCAGGTCAGGTGATAAATTGCCCCAAGTGTTAGGTGCTTTAGTCAGAGGGAAATGGTCTGGGTGGGTTACTCGACGGAGGGTCGGTGTGGACTTGTTGGGCCGAAGGGCCTGTTTCCAAATTTTAGGGGAATCTAATCTACCATGGCACAGGGGCCAAGATTGCACTTTGTTGAAACATGGGTTTAAAAGCTGGAAATAATGGCAGTCGGAAATGTTCTTACCAATGTGACAGAAGTAGACAACATTAGCTGTAAACAGCAGAAAGAATGCTCTCCGTTAACTACCAGGGAGAATACTGATGGCAGCTTATCGTATAGTCAAAAGCAGGGAATCCAGCAGGAATGTAAGAACGCCAATATATAATTGGACAAAAAGATCACTGGGGTGAATCTGTTGGTCAACACTGGTTTAGGATCTCTCAGAAGATTGAAGGAAAAGGTTTTCACCTGTTAAATTATAACACAATAAATCAGAAAGAAGCAAGACCACTGAAAGCTGGGAATAACTTTATCCTGCGACCCATAAAGACAGGAATCCTGTGGAGAATGTCATGTCCAAATGTGGCATTGGCTAAGAAACTAATAAGTAATAGCTTTTCACTGGCTTAGCAAATTAATTGTCTGCTGAGTAACATTTAGTCAATGTTGCTTTTAGTTTGGTTTGTTAGTTACAGTCAAAGTCTTAAAACTTGAAACCTTGTCATGCAGTTCCTTTAAATTGGTTAGTCTGAATGCAAACCTTTTTAAAAATTAATGGTCTCTACAGGGATTGCGTTAACAACAAAATCAAACACTCGTCTTGGATAAATTTGGCAAGAACCTTCCAGTGTTTTTATGCATCGTAGACAGTGATGGGGTCCTCTGCGAAAGTGAGGTCTGCAGATGTTGGAGATCAGAATCTAGTTTAGAGTGGCGCTGGAAAAGCACAGCAAGTCAGGCAGCTTCCAAGGACCAGGAAAATCGACGCTCTGGGCAAAAGCCCTTCATCAGGAATGAACCTGATAGGATTCTCCTCCAGCCTAAAATGAAGGCTCTTCCTCAGCTGCAGTTTGAGGTTTACAGGATCAGTACTGAGTTAAAAATCACACAACACCAGGTTAGAGTCCAACAGGTTTAATTGGAAGCACACTAGCTTTCGGAGCGACACTCCTTCATCAGGTGATAGTGGAGGGCTCGATCGTAACACAGAATCTATAGCAAAAATTTGCAGTGTGATGTAACTGAAATTATACATTGAAAAATTGATTGTCTGTTAAGCCTTTCATCTGTTAGAATACAGTGATAGCTTCACTTCTTTCATGTGTAAATCACAAAACCCTTTTTTTTAAAGTTGCATTCTCAGGTTAGCTGTTAACAATGGTGATAGCTAGACAATATGTTGAAGGTGTTGGCCCCCTGTGTTCTCTGTCTATGACCTGATGTTTAGGATCAGTATGGTAATAGATGGTGAACTTAAGGCAGCAGCACTTAGCCATAACGCAGTTAGAGGGTTCCAATCATGATACGCTATGTGGAACAAGCTGCTTGGAATAGTCAAGGCCTTTGGATCAAACCTGCAGATAAATAGTCACATTCCACAAATGGGACAGCTTCCCACACATCTACAGTAACAGAATAGCTACTAGGATGGACTGTGCAGTCACAGTAAGGTCTTTTAGAATTTCTGTCATGCAATCTAAACTACTAGTATTAAAATGTTCTTCAAAACACGCAATGATTTCATTTCAACATCTAAGTTAGTAGGCATAAGTTTCAGAAATAGACGGCCAATAACAGCTTAGTTTTATAGAAACCATAATCATCATTGGCATCAGGCTGACC
The DNA here is from genome assembly GCF_004010195.1 of Chiloscyllium plagiosum. NCBI lineage: Eukaryota > Metazoa > Chordata > Chondrichthyes > Orectolobiformes > Hemiscylliidae > Chiloscyllium > Chiloscyllium plagiosum. The sequence continues at coordinate 27,818,171 of NC_057741.1, read as the reverse complement.
AACTATCCTGACTTAGACAGTTTTGTCATCAGTCACAAGGTGGCATTGGATTGGAGTATCTCCATTACACCATCCCATCGCAACAAAGTACTTATGGCATCATCTTTATAGGGGCAATATGCAGCAGTGCTGTATGGTCACCATCTTTATTGGTGGAAATATATGGCAGGGACTATGCTAGGCTACCATCTTTAAAGGGGGCAATATGCATCAGGGACTATGCATGGCCACTATCTTTATTGGGGGCAAAACGCAACAGGGACACGTAACCATTTTAGGCCAGGACATCAGATGCAAGGGGCCTCACTGAATCTCCAATTAATGGGGAAATCTGGAAAACTTGACTGAAATCAAGACAAGAAAATAAGTTTTACAAATAAAATATCATAATGGTGCAGTGCATTAAAATCTTACATTGTAACATTTTAACATTTTAAGAGAGGCAATGCTGTGTGTAGTTATCTCCACGCACACCATGACCAGCAAATCCATACCCATCTCAAAGTCACTCGCAACAGCTCCCGGTCAAAGTGTTCCTTATCTTATCTATTAAGATCATGCTGGCTTGTGAGGGGAATGCACATGCCACATTCTGTATACTTAATAATGGGGATGAGGCAAAATGGAGGGATAAAGGTCCCAAGAGCAGATGTTGCAAGTGTTTATGCCACACTCAATGCATTCAGAGTGGAATAAGATGTTGATTCCCCCAGCAACTGGTATTACTCACCTTGCTGAGCACAGAGTTTCACAAGATGTATATTGTTTCTGTGCTTAGGGCTTGTTGCTATATTGAAACTCAAAGCTGCCAAGTAGTCATTGGGCCTGGGGCATTATGCTGTTTATAGCATCTCTGTCAGTGCAAACAAAAAGTTAATAGTTACCAGAATCCCCAGATCAAATTTTGATATTTAATGGACTTTCAGACTTAAATGAACTTGGGATGACAACGAGAGTCAAATGTGGATGATCCCCAAAGCTCTGGGGTGCAGAAGTATTCAGAAGCTGTCAAGCCCAGCTTGCTTGCACATTCTCTCCATTGTCTGCCATTGATGCTAAGTTCAATCTGACCAATTTGTCCAGCTTTACTAGCAGTCTCACAATCAACGTGTCCTCCTCCTTAGTCTCACATGGATTGGTTCTTTCCTATAAATATGTTTATTCAATGTCTCTGTGCTTCTACAGCTGTAACATCCTCAAATAAAGAAGAATATACATCATGTCCGATAGTGTGCAGTCATCTCAGACATCTGCAGGTTCAGCTCCCTTACTGACCAATTATTCACCTTGTTCACTGACATATCCATTAATTCCTTTACTCGGGACTGTATTTCAAATTCCTGATGAAGGGCTTTTGCCCGAAACGTCGATTTTCCTGTTCCTCAGATGCTGCCTGACCTGCTGTGCTTTTCCAGCACCACACTAATCTTGACTCTAATCTCCAGCATCTGCAGTACCCACTTCTGCCTACTGTATGTCACATGCCTACTATTTCATGGGGATAGAGAGTTTCTTCCTCTTCACAATCTTACTTGAACCTGTCTCTTGCTCTTCTCTCGCAATCCATTAGGTTAAGCAGCATGATAAATGTCTTCATTATCTGCATGGAATGGATCCTTTGCTGTGTTCTTTTATCCAAATGAAAAGCAGAAAGTAGGACAAAACTAATTTGAGTAAAAACACCCTTGGATAGTAAAAACATCCCAAGGCACGAACATGGGAACATTAGAAAACAAAATCTGACACAGCTGTAACAGCTGCATTAGGAGAGATGAAAGATGTTGAAGAATATCTAAGAGGAAGATTGAGCAGTGCAGAAGCTGAGGAGGAGTCTAGAGGTGAAGCAGTTATTATACACAGGGGTGTGAGTGAGGCCAGCCTTGATGCTGCTGTCAAAGTTGTGAGAATAGAAGAGATTTTAGAGATAGGAAAGAACTTGAAAACATTGTGTTTTAAGTTGAGACGTAGCCAACCGTGAGGACAGGGATGATGAATGTACGCAACTTGGAGCAAATTAGGATACAGGCAGCAGAGTTTTGAATAAGTTTGTTTTCACTGAGGGCTCAAGTTGGGGAGTTGGTCAGGACAAAGCAGAGAACCAACCCTCATCAACTCAAAAACAATATCGCAAGTCATGAATGAGTACCGAGACAGGAAAGGGCTGGAGGGAATTGCTTGATCAGTTTATATTCCTGAAATAAGGAGCATGCAGGAAAGGTGATGATGGAAAGGAAAATTCCTCAATAAGTGAAAGGATACAATTATTCAGAAGAAGTTTCATCAATATGTTTATAGACAGACTCAAGAATACTGTAGCACATCACACTGACAAATGCCCATCCAGGTAGTTGTCAGATCTAGACACAACAACTAAAATCACAGGTACAAGCAATGTCACCACCCGAGTAAAAACAAAGTCAGAAGTCACACGACACCAGGTGATACTCCAACAGGTTTATTTGAAATCAAAAGCTTGTATAGCGCTGCTCCTTCATCACGTGAACCTATCAAAGGATCAGCGCTCCAACCTGAGTTAACACCTGCACCTCCACATCATCAGTAAAAACATAAAGAGGAGTTTTTTTAAAAAAAATGATGAAGTGGGGGCTTTTTGAGCTGCAGTGAGAGTGTCCCTACCTCTGAGTCAGGAGGTCTGGGTTCAAATCCAAATTTTTCAGAGGTGTGTCATAACATCTCTGAAGACGTTGATTAGAAAACAACTTAAAAAGCATAAAGAGAACACCAGATATATCACAGATTCCCAGTCATTTTAGTGTATGATTAGGAAGGGATGGGTTGCTTCTGCCCATTTGAACCAAGCAATGTGAACAGATCTGTATCTCGTACCTTCAGCAGGTCTTTCGGAAAGTCCTTCCCTCCATTTAAACCATCCAGATTGTTAATGAAGTCTTGACAGGTCATCTTCTTCCCAATGTTCTGCAATGCAGAAAATATTTCATCAGATGTTAATGTGTACGCAACCAACATTAAAGGTCTGACAAGAAGACACTAGCTGCACAATTAAAAACAGCAAAGAAATTGCCTCAGAAACCAATCTGAAAGGTTACATTCATGGATAGCTCTCCAGTGAAAGAAAAGGAGTGATAACTTGGAACTCGTTCAGACCCTGTGTCCTTGATCATAGAATCAGTATTCTAACTCATCACAAAATCAATATTCTTCAACTTATGAAAAATAGCAAATTGCTGTAACATTATCACGAAGCCAAATGCATTGCACTCAAACAAAAATAACTCACAGGCACCATGAAGACTGTCTGAGTGTGCTAGGACCAACGGTGGGAGTGGAGTGCAACAGCAGATATGTCTCACCAGAAGGCCACAGTTTTGAAACAAAATGGAAATATCCTTTTGCTTTCAGTCATCTACAAAAAAATTCAATTTTGATACCTGTGCACGTGAAAAAACTGACCAAAGTGCAAGCTCTCTTCAAAATAAAAGAAGACCCCCATAATTCAAGTTAGTGAAATTGATGTTTAATTTTATTAACAATCGAACAATGACGATCTCAAGAAATAACTTACAGTTTTGAGATTCAAGGCTATCTGGACACCCACCCTGCTGTTATGCTGGGTAATGGTGACGAGACACTAAAATAAAAACAAAGTACTGAGATGCAGCACTATCTCTCCCTCCACAGACCTGCTGAGTTCTCCAGCACTTTCTGTTTTTATTATTATTGTTGTGATCTGGCATTTGCTTTCATTGATCCTGAAGCATTTACATTGGTCAGAAATGTAAGGTGTGAACTTTCCAATGAACTGATTCAATAGAGTTTAGATCAGAGTGGTGCTGAAAAAACACAGCAGGTCAGGCAGCATCTGAGGAGCAGGAAAATCGATGTTTTGGGCAAAAGCCCTTCATCAGGAATAGACACTGCTATATTAAAAATAACACTTGTTAAAAATGCACATTGATGCAAGTACCACACTGCTGCATTGGTGTGGCCAGGATTTCAGTGATGCCACAATTATGCAAACATTTGGAAACTTCAGCAAAACTTCAAATGGCCCAACCTCCTTTGGCAACACAGAAGCATGAGGTGCAGCTCTCTGCGTTGACTTATGATATTGTATTATATGTACTAGTGAGAGGGGGACCTGTTTTTGAATGGGTGGATTCAGTCCATTCAAAAGGCAGCTACTGCATGCTATTATCAGAGAGGCAATAATCTTTTCAATTAGTTTCTGTGGCGAAATTGATTAATTTGGAACTGTGCCTCTCCCAAGATTCAAGTGGCACAAAGCACCAACAGTTTGTGGGATTGAACAATGGGTCAGAGGGTCTTTTCCAATCCTTTCTTGATCTCATCTGAGACAGAATGCAACATAAATCTTAAGGAGGGAAGTGTATTATTTCCCCCTCCAACTCTGTCTTGGTTTAATCCCTGCCCTCCCCTTCACTGTTTGATCACACAGCATTGCCCTCCAAGAAGGGCAGTGCTTGTCACTGGTCACTTGGGTGTTTTCTTGCTGGTGGTGGAAATTGAATAAAGATTTGTATACCTTGTGTCTTTCACTGTGTCCCGCACCTGCACACACACAACATGGGTGCTGGGGAAAATATAAAGAAAAGAAAAGGAGTGTCAGAGGTTCTGTTCACTCTGACAGCTGGCTCTGAGTGAGCTGGATCAGTGTAAGTGAAGGACTCTCCTTTTTTATCCCCCGTATTAAAAGAGGAGAGGAGATCGATTCTGTTGGTGCAACATAAATCTCGAACATGCCAGCATTTACAGTTTAAGCTTAATTTCAGATTCAGATGCAAACCCGATGCCCAAGTCGCAACTTAACTGGAGTGTTAAATATAACCTCCAGCCTGATATAGACTGGAATCTCATTGCTACAGCACCACCAGCTCCGGACAGGTTTCCTGCAGTGGGCTTAGGTAACAAAGTAAACTTGCTTCATTAGTTATTTTAGTGAGTAGAAAGGCCTGGTTAGGCCTTTACGGAATCAGCTTATATCCTTTGGTGTCGTCACTGAATGCGGGCAAGTTTCTTTTGGTGTTGTTATAGGCTGCATGAGACAAAACAGTCGGGAGCTGGGAATGCTGACACGGTGCTCACTTCATTACAAACAGTTGCAGCGAGGCAGAGGAGCAGTGGCTATTCCAATCAACTTCTGATATAAAAAAAAAGCAAAGAGCGTGATTAAAGCAAAACTTACCACCTAGCAAGCCAGGCAAACAAGCAGACAGGCAAGAGTTCCAGGGATAGGGGTGGGGTTGTGAAGATGGAGAAGAAAACAGGGACAAAAACTTTGTTAGTATTTCATGCAATTATTTTGCTTATTCTGACAAGCAACTGGCTACATGCAACAGAAGGTATTAGCAGGACTCTCTATTAATAAGCCATGCATTTGTGAAAAAAACATAAATAATTTGTATCCGCAGTAGTCAACTTATTGCAAGCCAGAAGTTAAATGACCAATCTGTTACTGTTTATCCAGTAAAGTGTTGTAGACAATACAATAGGATAAGAGACCGTCTCATGTCGGGAAGATTACCAGAACAATGCACATGAGATCGAGGACAGTAATTTCACCCCTCAGTTATGATGGCAGGGCAACAATTTAAGATGACTTAATGAATCCCTTTTTGCTTACAACAAGACTGTTTAATTAGTGTTTTAGAGTTAGCATTCTGCAGAGCTGTCCACCATTCCATGTAAACACTTAGGTAATGTCTCTGTGAGCATTGGTGTCATTGTTTGGTAATCACCAAATCTGAACAATTTCACATCCTCACAGTGAGCAGTGGATCATGTTATCAGTGCATTGTCTCTGCAAGCTTACTGCTATTACTGCCTTTCAAACTGCAGTTTCGTTTTGAAGATTAGGAGGTAATCAAATTCAAGCTTTAAGCTGATTGAAGGATTTGATGGGGTCGCCTTAAAATGTGAAGAAATATTAAAACGTATTTCTTCCTACAAAGAGAAATCTAGTACTTGCTCCTAAATAGTTGCCAAGGTTAAGTCAGTTGAAACTTTCAGAACTGTGTTTGTATGGGGTTTTTGCCAGGACAGGATTTTAAGATTATAGATGGAGTTGTGATACAGATCAGCCATGATCGAATTGAATGGCGGAAGTGGTTTGAGATCTGTCGTCTCATGCTAGACCCAGGGAATCTATGGAAAATATAAAAAAGATACAAACAACTGAGTGGCCAACAACTAGTATAAAAGATTAAACCCTTGAATGAGGGAGTTCACTGGGCAAGTTTCCTACTTCCAAATGGTAGAAGGTACCCTTCAGAAATCCTTCACATTTTGCTGGGACCAAGTGCATAAAGATTTTATACAATTTATTGCTTTGTACTAAAAATGTCCATCATCAACCTGGACATGGTCTCACATTGTATCTTTTATTTTCATTCATACATGGGATGTGGACGTCACTGTCTGGGTCAGCATCCCTAACTACCCTTGAGAAAGTGGTGCTCTCCTGCCTTCTTGAGTCGCACCTTCTTGTGGTGTAGGAACATCCACAACGCAGTTAGGGAAGAAAGAAGTTCCAGAGATTTTGACCAAAGTGTCCAAGCCAGGATAGCAAGTGGCTTGGAGTGCAACTTGCAGATGGTGATGTTCCTATGTATTTGCTGCCTTTGTCTTTCTAAATGGCAATGTTCACAGGTATGGAAGATGTTGTCTAAGGATCCTTCTGCAGTCTTTTTCAATATGACTAGTCCAATTCAGAATGTTGATAGTGCAGAGTTTAGTAATGGTTGTGGTGACCATGACAACTATCATTGACCGTTGTCAAAACCACTAATGTTCTTTAGGGAGGGAAATGTGCCATCCTTACCTGATATGGCCTACATATGACTCCAGAACCACATAGTATTGTGATTGACTCTTAACTGCTTTCTGAAATCATTGAAATCCTACAGTGTGGAAGCAGGCCATTTGGCCCATTGAATCCATACTGACCCTCTTAAGAGCATCTCATCCAGACCTACATTCCCTATCCTATTATCCTGCATTTCCCATGGCTAATCCACCTAGCCTGTAGATACCTGGACACTATGGGCAACTTAACATGGCCAAACCATCTAAGCTGCACATCTTTGGACTGTGGGAAAAAACCATAGCACCCAAAAGAAACCCACACAGACACGGGGAGAATGTGCAAACGCCATACAGACAGTCGCCTGAGGCTGGAATCGAACCCAGGTCGCTGGCAGTGTGAGGCAGCAATGCTAACCACTGAGCCACCTTGCCACCATGGTCTGGGAGGTTCTGGGAACATGTTCAGTTCAAGGTCATTTAGGGATGGGCAACAAATGCTGGCCTTGTCAGCAAGAGCCACATCCCACGAAAAAATGAACAGACTAATTGTAAGAAACCATTGTGTGTATGTATCCATTAAGTCATGCAAAAGACACAAACCATTATGCATAGGTAGGACTACTCAGATATAGACTGATAGAAGGATCAGCACATTTAAGTATTTACACGTATCACAGTTTCCTAAAGACATCGTGCTACAAGCAGCAATTTCTCCGACCTATTCCAGTGGTGAATACCTCATTCAGAAAATGTGCACATTCAAAAAGGTTGGTAAAATTGCAATGATCAAACATCTGACAAAAGCTAAGCCTGGGAGAACTTTAATTACGGGCTCAGTGTTTCGATGGAATGAACATTTGGAATTGCAAAGCCATCAGATATTGTACTGTGTGGTTTCAGGTCCATGCCAAGAAGAGGTGGAGACAAAACGTTGAAATGAATGGGGCATACTTCCATAGATGGACAGTGAGGTGTGCAGCGCCTCAGGAATCAGCTTTTGTGGATCCTGTAAGGGTAAGAAATGTGAACCCTATACCTGCTATGCCAGTCCTGTAGGGTGATAATCCAGATCCTGGACCAATTAACTTCAGGCATGAGTTCAATTTCCACCAGGACAGCTGGGAAATTTAAAGTGAATGAATTAAACAAATGAGAAAAATAAAGCTAATGTCAATAATAGTGACCGTGAAATTACTGGAATGTTGTAAAAAACTCAGATTATTTGTTAATTTCTTTTAGGAAATGAAATCCTGACCAGGTGTGTCTTATTTCGTGACCTCCCCCCCTCCCTACCCCCACATTCAATGCAATTTGAAATGGCCCAGTTAGCCACTGGGTTGTGTAGCAATGGACAATAAATGCTGGCCTCACCAGCAAAACTCAGATCCTGTGAACAAACAAGATAAACATCTTGAGTGGTGGAACGTGGGCTTCAAGGTCAGGGAACATTGTTGTCAACCCTATCTGTGAGACCCCTGTCATGTCTAGTCATACGGTGTGGACAAATGGATGTTGTCGGAATTTCTTTGGTAGTACCCCCCAAAACCATCACCTCCACCACCCAAACAGACACGGGAGGTATGGGGACTTCACACACACTGTCCTCACTTAGATGCACATCGCTCCACCTCAGCTGGCCGTGAGTCAAAATCCTGGAACTCCCGATCCAGGAGCAGCAGGAGCACCATCAGAGCACACATTGTAAAGACAGAGGCAATTAGAGGTGGGCAGTCACCTCTAGCGACTCCCAAATCCCAAAGGACTATCAATATTAAAAAGGACAGCCTTCTGCCAGGATTTTGCTAATCCCAATTTTGTACCAGCTTCTGGGAAAGACACCAGACCAATGTGAGGCAACTCCCTCACACCCATGGAAAACACTCCATGGTATCTCGAAATATAGGAGGAATAAGAAGGAATAAATACACTGTGACAATAGTTCCATCTTCCACCTCATATACATTTATACTCAACAAGCAGCTCTGGGAACATCCAGCTCTAGAAACCCATTTCTAAATGACTGAAGCATGTGTTATCTGTAGGCACCACTGTGTACTGTAGGTGTTCATTTATAGAGTCATAGAGATGTACAGCAAGGAAACAGACCTTTCAGTCCAACTTGTCCGTATCGACCAGATATCTCAACTCAATCTAATCCCACCTGCCAGCACCCGGCCCATATCCCTCTAAACCCTTCCTTTCATATACCCATCCAGATACCTTTTAAATGTTGCAATTGTAAGAGCCTCCACTACTTCCTCTGGCAGCTCATTCCATATACGTACCACCAATAAAACTGCTTTATCTTTGAAGAAATTAACAGGACCAGGGGCAGAGATCAAACAGCTGCTAATCAAGTGACTTTTATCCTGATGAAACGGCACTAATGGCAAGTGAAGCCTCAGAAGAATGATGATCGTAATGGAGTTTAACTTGCCCAAATACAACCACGCTCACATTCTTGAACAATTTGACTGCTTAGGCCATCAGAGAAACATACAAAATAGGAACAACAGTAGGCCCTTCAGCCCTTCAAGCCTATTCTGTCATTCAACATGCTCATGGCTGATCACCCAACTCAGTACGTTCTCCTCATACCCTTCGATCCTTCTCGTCGTAAAAAACAAATCTAAAACCTTCTTAGAACAGGACTGCGCACTTCAGTCAAAAATGTTTTCATTTAATGTTATCACGTGCACCTCAGTAGAGTGAAAAGTTGTGTTTTGCATGCAGTACAGACAGATCATAATGAGGACATGCAGAGCTTAGGGTGATTGACCAGAGTGAGGCATACAGTTACAGCTGCACAGGAGGTGTACAAAAGCAAGATCAACGTTAGATTTGTTGAGTTGTAAATCTGCAAACCGAGCAATTCTTTTACAAAAGGGCACTGTCTACATGTAAAACAGGTACTTGTAATTTTCTTTCTTGAGCAAACCAAATATTCGGTTCAGCATCTCATGTTGCATTACTGCAGCTGTCTCATCTCCCTGCACAAACTTACAATTTTCTACACGTGGGAACAATCAGACAGTAAACTCATTTCAACAAATTTAGTTTTTGTGTAGGGGTCAGTTAACTCAGTTGGATGGACAGCTGGTTTACAATGAACATTCACACCAACAGTGTGGGTTCAATACCTGAGGTTAATGTGAAGGATTCTCTTTCTCAACCTCTCCCCATCACCTGAGGTGTGGTGATCTTCGGGTTAAACTACCACCAGTCACCTCTCTCTAATGAAAGAGCAGTCCGATGGTCTGCAAGCTGCTCAATAACATCCTATCCTCTGAAGTAGAAAGTCAAGGTGGAATTTTAGCTTCCCACCTGGAAAAGTAAAAGGGGACTTGCTCTCTCACATTCAGTTTAAATAGTGAAAGGGAACAAACATCTCATCAAGAACTGGAATTGAAGTAAGACTTCGAGGTTGCATTGCTAACAGCAATTTCAGACAGACCTTCCCATTGCAAATCCCAAACTATAGCCCCATTGTGTTCAATGGCGCTGTTCGGAAATACATCGCCTGTTGGTGATTTGCCACAGGTAGAAAATTAGATAATTACTTTGACACGTTTTGAATGGAAAAGCACAGGGCATTCTTTCCACTGTAGATAAAAGCCATTCATAATTATGGAGATGGAAGTAAACTTGAAAGATTGCGTAATCTTGAGTGTGAGCATTAGCTAAATGGTCTCAAGCCTTTGCTCACAGAGTGAGGGATCCAAGAACAAATCAATTTAACTTGAAAATAACACCAACATTTGTTCCCAATTTTCTGATTTCATAAAGCCCCAATAAGTAGCAATCATGGAGGAATTTGCAACCTTTATCATACTGGTCTTCAGTTGAATATTGCCATAAATAATGCATGGCATTGAAGAGGTGCAGCACAGAGCTGAGCACAGAAACATGGATGCACATCTCATTTAGTTGGATGCACAGACAATCAGGAGCAGATAATGCTAATACCTGGGGAATATTATAAACCATGTTTGCAAGGCTATCAGTAAGCTATACTTGTGCAAACAGCAAAGTTAATTTGATTCCAGAATAAGAAGATATTTCATTCTAGAAACTACAGAGGAACCTCGATTATCCAGGATTTGATTATCCGAAATTCGATTAACCGAACTTCAGATTATCCAAACAAGATCACAAGGTCCCGATGCTTGGATAACTAAGTTATCCAGCATTCGATTATCCAAAATTCGATTAACCGAATGAAATACTCCCTGCCAGTGCCCTTCGGATAATCAAGGTTCCTCTGTAATGATATAGGACATAGATCATAACAGGAACAGGTTATGCACAGATGTAATTCCAGTACAATCTTTACCAGAAAATCTACTTAAATGTTACTCCTAACCGGAAACTACAAAAAAATGGTTCCATTCTTTCAAAGCTATAAACCATTTATACTTGTTCTTACCAGTAGCCCAACCTTAGAACTTGGTCCATAGAGCAAAGAAAAGGAGCACTGAGGGGTGGACAGTGTGAAACTCCAAAAAGGACACTGACAGGTTGGTGGGAGTGGATGGCAGATGTCGAGGAGGCCATAGGTTTAAGGTGAGGGAAGGTTTAAAGAAGATAGATACGTGAGCTAAGTTTTTTTGACATAGATAGAGGGTAGAAGATGTCTGGAATGCATTGCCAGGGGAGGTGGTAGAACTTTATACTATTTAATCATAGAATTGTAAAATCCAGGAATCTAATAAGAAGACCCTTTATGATCTAAATTGGACCTTGTGATTCTCACCCTCATTTCTTTTCCTCTTACCTCTGGTGGTTGACTGAAAACACTTCACTACAAAAGGACAGACACAATCTGAGGGAGCTATTTTCCTTTCTCTTTCCTCTCAGTTAATTCCTTATTATGGCTAAAGTACTTAAATCGAAACAACTCAAAGGATAGAATGACCACATGCTTTTAGGTGATGTGATATCTCTTTGCTACATCAATAATGAATGCATTAACCTTATTCAACAGGATGTGCAAGAATAAACAGGTCTGCCTGGTATGCTCGGGCACTCCAGTATTTTGACTTTATCTAATGCAGTTCATTATACAGGAGTGGCAGAGAGGTTTGGTGAGAAGGTTACCATGAACGTATTTAGAATTCAGCTGGCCGTTATCCAGCAGCAAAGTATTTCCTTCCTTTTTTTAAATGCACTTGTGGGATGTGAACAAATTGGCTGGACCAGTTTTTATGATCCATCTCCATTTGCCTTTGAAAATGTGCTGCCGAGCTACTTTCTTGAAATACTCAAGACCATATGGTGTAGGGTACACCCACAATGACATTGGGGAGGGAAGTCCATTACTTTATTTCCAAGTCAGGATGGTGTGTGGTTTGGAGGGAAGACATGGTGGTGTCCCCATACATCTGCTGCCTTAGTTCTTATAGATGGTAGAGGTTGTGGGTTTGGAAGGTGCTGTCTATACAGCCTGGGGGTGGGCTGTTGCAATGGATAGCACATTGCCCATTGTGCCAGTGCTGAAGGGAGTGAACAGTGAAGGGGTCAATTAAACAGGCTTTTTTTCTGGATCATGTTGGGTTCCTTGGATGTTGTTGGCACTGCACTAATCCAGAGTTGAGAGTGTGGCGCTGGAAAAGCACAACAGGTCAGGCAGCATCTGAGGAGCAGGAGAATTGACGCTTCGGGCAAAGGCCCTTCACCAGGAATGCACTAATCCAGGCAGATGGGGAGTTTTCCATCACACTCGTGACTTGTACCATGCAGATGGCGACCTGGATTTTTGTAGTCAGGAAGGAGGTTACTTGCTTCAGAATTCCCAGCCTCTAACTTTCTCTTGTACATAGTATTTAACATGCTGTCAATGGGGAGATCGAGTGATGGTGATGCCTCTGAATGTCATGGGGCAATAGTTAAATTCGCTCTTGTTAGAGGTGCTCACTGCCTGGCACTTTGGTGACGTGAATGTTATTTGCTACTTGGCAGATCACGCTTAAACACTTCCTAGACCTTGCTACATTTGAACATGCACTGCTTCAGTATCTGAAGAGTCATGAATGATGTTGTCCAATCATCCCTACATCTCACCTTACGAGAAAGAAAAGATGAAGTAGTGGAAGTTGATTGGGCCTAGCGCACTAACCTGGAGGCTAGCTACTGTTCCAGCAAAGGACTGTGATGCTGTGTGAGCTACCTCCATGCATGTCATCCTGCACTCTTATAATCTTCTAAGGGTGAGGTTCTTTCATAGCCCACAGGATTCTAAAAGTGGTGGCCATTGAAATACAGAGCCCAGGATCCCTTCATACTGTTAAACCAGATTGAGTTGTTGAAATGCATTGGGATTGCATATTGAAGCACAGTCTTGAACAGTCCAACAGAGATGCATCTCAAAATACTCCACCAATGCATACTGATGGCGTGATCAAACCAAGGCTGAAGCAACTCTTGATTCACCATGTGGTCCCAAATAGGCAAACAGAACCCAGCATTGTGAGTAAACCCAAGTTCTTGAATTGCCTGTAAGATGGTGAGTGGCTATTGTCCCATTCATGAAATGTTTCCATTCTCGGCCTGCGCTCACAGCTTGAGGCTTCTTTTAAAACATGCTTTCATAGGATGTGGGAGTCAATGGCAAGACTAACCCTTGATACTGATTGAGTTAGTGGTTTTCTACACCATTTCAGACAGAAATGAAAATTCAACCACATTACTGTGGGGATGGAGTCACCAGTAGATCAGGGAGAGTAAAGACAGCAGATTTCCTGCCCTCAATGGTATAGTGAACCAGATGGATTTTTACAAAGATCGGAGCTGTCATAGTCACCATTACTGAACACCCCAGATTTTATTAACTGAATTTAAATTCCAGTAGCTGCCACGGTGGGATTTGAATGCACATCCCAGGAGCATTAATCACTCTGACTAAATCAATGTTGATGTTCTTCAGAATGGTAACATTTATTCAAGCTAACAACATTAGAGAAATATGGCAACTTCAGATTGCAAACTATAGGCAGTCCCCAGGTTGTGAATGGGTTCCATTGTTGAGTCTGTTCGCAAGTCAATTTGTAAACAAGTTGCAACACAATGCAGGACAATATAAAGTCACCATTCACAAGTACAGGAAATGGTCATAAGGCAGATCTTTAAAATTACCCATGTACGGAAGTGCATTCGTACATTGGACATTCGTAATCAGGGATGCCCTGTAATTTGAATCAATTAAGCTATACCCAAGTAGACTCAGTTTGTGAACTAAATCAAGAATCATCGCTCCGAATGAAAAATAAGTACTTTGATACATTCCTATCAGAACAAGAATCTGAATTATATCACAACAAATCCATTCTCCCAACCATTCTATTTGACCATGTCAGATTGTTTTTCAAAGGGTTCCATTACTCACGTGGCCATGAAGATCTGTATTCAACAACATCAGTGCACAAGTAAGGCAATGGACCCCATCTGTAAGAGGACAGAAAGACTTACTCTAGTGCTCAGCATTAAAAGCATTGCAATCTGACAATTCCAGCCTTAACTGAATATGACAACTTGATACTGAGATGACAGACTGTTGAAAGACCATTCCCATCACCTAGCATTGACAGTTGAAAACGCTGAAGCACATCTTGATTCACAATGCAGTGTTGGGAATCGGGGTTCTTGTTAAAATGGAAATTCTCTCAGTATTTCATATTGAGTATTTTCTGTGTAGACGGAGTATTGTAGCAGTAATTAGCCTTCTGCAAATACAAATAGACCTCCACCATGTGAAAACTGAGGGAAGGATATTAAGTTAGGATGCACATCAAAAATGTATCAATTGCCACACTACTCCACTATGACTGCAATGTTTTCAAAAATAAAGATATTGTGTTCTTGGAAGGAATGGAAATTAACCTTGCCATGGATGTGGGCAAGGGACAACAGTCACGTTGGTATCACATGTAGTTGCTCATGGTCATTGGCCAAGCGGGTTTAGATTGGTGATTGACATAGCAAAGGTGGCCAGCCCCCTCACAATGTATAGCGAATAGGTGGGGGGAGGGGGATAGAAGCGAGAGTATCCAGGGAATGAGCATGTTCCTTGCGCAGGACCAGGGGTTTCCCTACATCAGCCCAAGGGAAGAATGAAGACAGCTGCTATCAAAGATCATCACAAAAGACTACAGAACACCTGGGATGTGGGAGCGAGCTGCCTCCATTTCACAAAATGGCTTCAGAATTAGTGAAGCGTTTTCATTGGTCATGGGCCATATGTTCCCTTTCTTCGCCTAATTAACTCACATGTCATATCTGAATTGCTGCTTCTCAATCGACTACCAGAAAATTGCAACAAATTGATGACTGCGTATATTAGGCACGTACCAAAATCAACAACTGGCTTTGTCTCTATTTAGGTCTCCATCTCTCTCTTGTTTGCCCACAGAGAGGAGACCAGACAAGCCTGAGAATGGAACAGTATGAGCTGAACCATCCAGCTCCCAGCACACACCTTGGAACCAGGCGAGCGAAAACAAATCTCAACAGTGTGTTCACAAATTCCAATCAGACCATTTTCTGAGAACCAGGCTTTAATCCATTTCCTCAGAGATGCATTTTTCCAACATTCACTTGAGAAAATAATGATTAATATATGAGAGTATTGCTGGAAAAAAAACACACACGGTTGAAGATTCTCACCTTGCACTCATCAGGACAATTTGCAAGAATGTCAATAAGGGGAAAAATTAACATTTAATACTGTATGAGATGAAAGTGCCAACTGGTGAGCAAGTGGATGCTGATTGGTGGACGTGTTGCCATGGGAGCTAAATTGTAATACATGGAGCCACGTTCTTCACAGACTGGAGGAGCACGGGTATGTACTGAACCCATTTCAACTCAACAAGGGCAGTGACCACCATTCGATGATTTATTTCACAGCGTAATACCCCTGTCCAATCAGAGGCCTTCTTTATGAACATACAAGTTAGAAGCAGCAGCAGGCTATTCAGCCCCTCAAGCCACTCTGTAAGGTCAGGCATGACTGATGTGATTTGTAACCTCAAGTCTGCATTCCCAACTGTCCTTAACGACCTTTCACCCCCTTGCTTAACAAGAATGCAGCTACCTTGTCTTTTCAAAAATATTCAAGCACTCTTTTTCAGGAAGAAAGTTTCAAAGACTGAAAAAACAAGTTCAGCTCATTTCAGTTTAAATGGTCAAACACTCATTTTTAAGCAGTGGCTCCTAGTCCTAGATTCACTCATTAGAGGAAACATCCTTTCCATAAGTACCCTATCAAGACCGTTCATGATCTTATGTGGTTCAATCAAATAATCTCTTCCTGTTGTAATCTCCAGTAGATAGGAGAGGGGCTCTGGCCCGAAACATCGATTTTCCTGCTCCTCGGCTGCTGCCTGACCTGCCGTGCTTTTCCAGCAACACACTCTCAACAAGCCTAACCTGTCCAACCTTTCCCCGTAAGATAACTACACATTCCAAGTGTTAGTCTAATAATCCTTCTCCAAATTGCCTCCAACAGCCCAATACTGTGTACAATATTCCAGATGCAATCTGACGAGTGCCCTGCATAACTGAGACTCAACCTCCCTAATTTTGTATTCAAGACTCCAAATTACTTGCCATATCTGCATACTAACCTTTTGTGATTCATGTAAGGAATTTCCCTTTTTGAAGTGGAAAATGGAAGTTGATTTAGCTAGATAGATAAAAAGTAATAAGAGCAGTTGAAGATTAAGTAGGATTGTTAGGATCAGCTACTGAATCAAAGATCAACTATCGCTTTGCAGACAATATCATGTCACCATTCCTAAAATCAAAATTGAGAAACAACTCTCTTCCTTATGGTTTGGACGTTGGACCTACAGAAAGTTGTCTCTGTCTATATTTTTCTATCTGTGATATTTGTGCACATCCATCTCTTTTGCTTTCATTGATGGTGTGAATAGCCGAGGTCTTTTTCCTAGGGGAGCGGGGGAGTCCAAAGCTTGAGGGCATAAGTTTAAGGTGAAAGGAGATACATTTAAAAAGAACCTGAGGAGTATCCTTTTCACTCAGAGGGTGGTGTGTGTGTGGACTGAGCTGCCAGAGGAAGTAGTGGAGGATGGTACAATTGCAATATTTGAAAGGCATCTGAATGAGTATATGAATTGGAAGAGCTTAGAGGGATATGGACCAAGTGCTGGCAAATGGGACTAGATCAGATTAGGATGTCTGGTTGGACTGAAGGGTCTGATTCCATGCCGCATTACTCTATGATTCTGTTTGTGAATGAATGTGTAGAGTTTAAAGGAGTATAGTTTAAGTCATACAGGAGTAAATTAGAATCCAATTTTTGTGGTCATTTGTTAAAGAATAAGTCAGTTTACAACAAATAGAACTACTTTCTTTAGGAAGTTGAAAAGTGTGGTGCTGGAAAAGCGCAGCAGGTCAGGCAGCATCCGAGGAGCAGGAGAATCGACATTTCGGGCATAAGCCCTTCTTCAGCTTATGCCCAAAACGTCGATTCTCCTGCTCCTCGGATGCTGCCTGACCTGCTGCGCTTTTCCAGCACCACACTTTTCAACTCTGGTCTCCAGCATCTGCAGTCCTCACTTTGTCCTATTTTCCTTAGGAAATCTGTATGAATGACTTTTGTGCTGAATAGCAGTCCATCAGGCAAACTGACCATCTCGGAGGTTTAATTGGGTACTTATACATTTGTAAAGGTTGGTGACAGAGTGGAGCTCGATTATCGGTGCACTATTCCCAACTGATTTACAATAAAAAGGGCACCCCAAATCCTTCTGCATCTCAGAGCTCTGTACTTTCTTACCCTTTGCTATGCTTCTTTATTCTACCTCGCAAAACGGACAATTTCACATTTTCCTGCATGATTCATTCCATCTTTATCCACTCACTTAACTTACCTGTTTATTTTGCAGCCTCCTTTGACTTCTTGACAACTTGCTTTCCCACCTATCATCAGAAAATTTGGCAACCATACTCTCAGCCCTTTCAACCATGTTATTTATAGAAATTGTGAACAGTTCAGGTCCCATCACCAATCCCTGTGGCACACATCTCACCAACCTGAAGTTTAAACAAAGCCTCTGTAAGCCATTTGTCAACTAATGAGCACTGTCCCCTCTATACAGCATGAATGCTGGATGTCCCCTTTATTTGAATTTTTGTGAATTTTCCTGATGAGGGCAAGATGAAAAGCTTTGACCAAATGTGTCTTTTCTCAGCTAAACTTGAACAAACATACTTTGGCAGTTTTTACCATCGTAAGATTAGCTGCAAAACCTGCAGAGCAGAAGATCTAGTTAATGCATAGTCATCCAATGTAGCCTGTCATACCCACAAAATTTAATTCACTATGGAGCAGAAATCAATCACTGTGCAGCATCTTGAAGACAGAAGAAATTAGAAGGCAGTAAATATTTAAGTGAAGTGATGGGGCTAGCAAACAGTTCAGCTCCCTGTTTGAGTTTATTACTTCCTGAATGAAGCAGTTGGGTTGTGCTTTTAGCTAATAAATGGTGGGAAGATCCAGTTGCCAAATCTCAGCAGCCACCAACGTGATGGGAAGGCAATTGGTAGAGGGAGCAGACATTATTGATCGGGGAGCAATGACTAATCTAATCTCTTGTATCAAGAACAGGTTAAAAAGTGTGAGGTCCGTGTGAGTACATAGACATCACTGGTAAACAGCGGAATGCCTTCTATTATCCCGTCAATAACACGACATATTATTGGAGATGGAGTCATTCTCTATCAGATGGTTATATGGAGTGAAATGAAGTCCTCAGACGGGGAGAGTGTTGGGAACCCATTGCAGACATGCAACACTTAGCATTCATCATGTCTCAAAGTACTCACATAACATATATAAAATCTTATCTCATGTTTAATCGTTGCTGAACTCCCTGGAATTCGTAATTGTTATGCTAATGGTAAACACCAGCACTGCAGCAACTGTGCATGTGACCTCAGCTGTCAGCAAGAATCCTTAGACATAGCATTCACCAGGGCTGATGGTGTTGTGGTGGCAATCAGTATTCCCTCTAAACTGCAGCCATTCAGCATCACTAGCCTTAGATACCCTGTGTAGTGCTCTGGGGACTCAGGTATAAATCGCACTATGGCAACTGGTGGAATTCAAAATTAATTAATAAATCTTGAATTGAAAATTATGGTGACCACGAAATGATAATTGATTCACATAAAATCCTGTCAGGTTCCTTAATGCCCTATAGGGAAGGAAATCTGCCACCCTTACCGCAGTCTGGCCTACACATGTCTCCAGATCCACAGCCCTCTGAAATGGCCTAGCAAGCCATTCAGTTCAAGGGCAATTAGAGATGGGCATCAAATACTGACTTTGTCAGCATCCCCTGCATAAAAGAATAAATGTAACATTCTGTGGTTTGAGTGGTTTTTGTTTTCAGTTGCAAATGAAAGTAAATACACAAAGAAAATGAACTCTCTTCTCTAATGTCCTTGATACTAAATGCCTCATAGATTTTCTACCATTAGCAGACTCCTCCAGAGATCAAACAGAGATCAGAATATGTTGAATATGTAACAGAGAGAGGAAAAACCTTTTGTTTTTAAATAGAGAGGCATTAAAATGCGCAATCATTAGACTGGAAGAGAAATGCAGTGAACAACCTTTCACCATGTGGAGAGACCCCTGGGTGATGATCGTCGTGAGATTATTAGATTCAACTCGACCTGCCATACCAAGATGGAAGAAACTGCCAACATCTGCACTAAGTTAAATAAGCAAAACAGCAGATGGTTTGAGCAATGTTGACTGTGGTCAGATGAATAAGGGGAAAACTTTTAAAACAATTCTTTGCAGACCGAATCACGGTAAGCCACAAAGGTTAAAAAGCTAGGGAGACCAAAGCTGAAATGGTCAGGTCCTCAGGCAAATCAAACAAATGGGAAATATTTCAAATCAGTGCAAGGTAAATATTTCTCTTTTACGCTTGGCAAGGCTGACTAAAGTGACAATGGTGAAGGAGACTGGGCATAAAGGTAAAGTCACCATAGTGTAACCAGGCCATAGGGCTGCTCTTATCTGCAAGAGAGAGAGAGAGAGAGAGAGAGAGAGATGATTGGTTGTCATTTTACCTGAGGGGTACCACATCTCAGGTGAGGGGAGTGATTGAGGATTGGTGACCTCAGCCAATGTATCAGTTGAACCCATGCTGTTGTGACACTCTGCACCGCAAGCTGGCCCTGTGACCCAGTGGTTAATATTGCTGCTTCACAGCACCACAGACCAATTCCACTAGTGAGCGACTGTCTGTGTGGAGTTGGCACATTCTCCTCGTGTCTGTGTGGGTTTCCTCTGGGTGTCCTGGTTCCCTCCCACAGTCCAAAGATGTCTAAAGCTTAGGTGGGTTGGCCATGCTAAATTGCCCATAGTATCCAGTGATGTGTAGGTTAGGTGGATCAGCCATGGGAAACGTAGGGTTACAGAAATAGGGTAGGGAAAGGGTCTGTGTGGGTTGCTCTTCGGAGGTTCGGTGTGAACTCGATGGGACCAATGGCCTGTTTCCACAGCGTAGGGATTCTATAAACCAGCTAACTGAGCTCACCAACCCCCCCATTGGGAATAAATGTAGCACTGAGAGCTATGTTAGGAGCCAGAGGGGCTTTGAAAAATATGAAGGGCTGCTACAGTATTCTGTTGCATAGATTTGGGTCAAGTCTCAGCTTATGGCTGAGCTGTTGGTGTTGTGTGGCATAATTCTTTATTACTTAGTATGATGCTGCAGTTATTGATAACTCAGTGCTCAAATTTAGCATGTAAATATTGATTTGGGCATAATACTAGACAGGAATTAAAATAGACAAGAGTGTTGTTGCGCATAATGCTTCCCCTAAGAGTGCATAAGCAACATGGGAGTGTTTTGTCCAAAGTGGGCTGATACATATAGATGTTCTATTGGCTCTGGGTTAGAGCACATGTACTCGGGAGGGATGGGGAGAATGAACTGCACCATTCTGGGACACAGCAGTCTTGATGGACCAGCTGGACTGGTCATAGCTTCCTGTGGGTCATGCACCTGAGCTAATCCCAGTTTGTTTCATATTTCAAAACTATACTTTACTCATTTATATACATATTCACTCAAGGAGTTCCGTTCTGGACAGTAGAATATGTAGAAAATAAACAAACATGGGAGTTTGACTGTATCCAACAAACAAAACCAAAGGCATCAATTGCTTGTGCATGATTATATTTACATATATTTGAGACACTGGGAGGGTCGAATAACTGAACCCTTTTAACCTCAGCAAAAATGCCTGAGACAGGGGTCTTTCCGCACTGCCCCTTGGCGGCAGCTGGCCCAAGCCTTAGTGCATCCCTCAGCATGTAATCCTGGATCTTGGGATATGCCAGTCTGCAACACTCAGTCAGGAGAAAGTGAGGTCTGCAGATGCTGGAGATCAGAGCTGGAAATGTGTTGCTGGAAAAGCGCAGCAGGTCAGGCAGCATCCAGGGAATAGGAGAGTCGACGTTTCAGGCATAAGCCCTTCTTCAGGTGGCTATTCCAAGCAGGCCTCCTGATTCCTGAAGAAGGGCTTATGCCCAAAACGTCGACTCTCCTATTCCCTGGATGCTGCCTGACCTGCTGCGCTTTTCCAGCAACACATTTCCAACACTCAGTCAGGGTCAACTCCTTGCACTGGAAGACCAACAAGCTTAAGGCAGACCAAAGAGCGTCTTTCACCAAGTTGACGGTCCTCCAGCCGCAGGTGATGTTTGTCTCAGTGTGCATACCATAGAACACAGAGACCCGCGTCATGGAGCTGCTCGGGATGAACCTCAACAAAACCGGCGGTCTTCCACTCTGCTTGCAAACACAGATCTGTGACCACACACCCCACAGTCTGAAGACCTACCTTGAGAAGGAATAGTGCCCATGTTACACTGATAGTATCGTTCGGAGAAGTGGATTAATACCCGCTCTCGCTCCTGAGTCTCCCCCATTAGTGCAAATGCTTTCAAGAAAAATCTGCAATGGAACAGGACAAACACAAAGGGACACCATTGATGCCATATTGTAAACTTTTCATTTGAGTACATGTGACAATAAAGCTAATTCAATTCAATAAATACTTGATGTACAAATTTAACATGAGAAATCAGCGCCTAGGCTAACTAAATATAAAATCTAGCTTGTAATTAAACATAAGCAAATTCCTGAAAGTCTGGCAGTTCAATGCCCAGACCTTAGAGGCTTTCTCTCAGAATCTGCTAGGAATTCTTGCCCTGAGGTAATAATGGACTGTTGGTATTAGGTTCGACGTGGAGGTGTTGGACTGGGGTGGACAAAGTTAAAGATCACACAACACCAGAGCACTCCAAAAGCTGGTCATTCCAAATCTACCTGTTGGGCTATAACTCAGTGTTGTGCAATTTTTAACTGTATATTAGGTTCACAATATTTGCTGACCATCTGAGCTCTGGCAGCTTACCTATTATTCCTGAGCACCCTTTCATTATAGTACGTAAAACTGGAGAATTAACATTAATATCAGACATTGTCAGAGCGATAAAATCCTATCTACCAATCCTTTCTTACATAAAACCATGTCAGGAAGTTGTGCCACATTTAAACACCAGCTCCTTACTCTGGAAACTGTACTATTTTCTTTTTGGAAATACTTTAGCAGACGTCGACATAAGTCATGTGTGAAGCAACTTATTTGACGATATCTCAACTATAAAATATGGAGGAAAAAATTGCATGCTTGCCATAAGGCAAGACAGACTGATACACTCAAATGAGTGGCCAGTAACAAAGCAAAGTTCGGTGGAGATTTCACAAAACCTCTGCCTCTCTACAAATCTTTTGCATGAATGCAATAGCTTTCCAACACCCCAGCAGAGACATCAGAAGTCAGGCCAATCCCTCTCACCTCACCAAAAAGGGACAGCAAAATGAGCAGAAAAAGATGAATTTCCAGCCAAAAGGATCAAAGAAAAAGGAATCTAAGGGATTGAGACGAAACAGCTTGTCGATGTGTAAAAGCAAAGGCGGGTGTAGTATTCATGTGCCACCAGTAGCTGTCACTGTCACATCTCCAATACAACGCTCATCAATTGAGATGCATGTTCTCAGAACAAACGGATTCTCAGATTGAGCAGGAGCCAAGGACAAGAACGCTCTCGTAATGCTCGATCAAACCACAAGAAGAAACATCGAATATACTGCCTCTTCAGCTAAGAGCTGCTGTTTCCTTCCTTCCAAATAAGTGGTAGATGGTGTGGGAAAGATGTGAACCGGTGGTGGTGGTGGTGGTTGGGGGGGGGGTGGTCAAAGCAACAGGGAAATTGTGTATTATTCTGAACTGTAATACTTGCACAGTCACTTCAGACAACCTATTGTTGCTCTATCCAGCCTGTGCATCAACTCTGCAGCTCTGATATTCCTGTGTGGGGAAGAGGGTCAACTCTCATTACCACCTGAAGAAACCCAGAAAACGGGTCACATTTCAGTTCCACTAAGTTTAGAGCAGAGCTTTAAGTTCTAGTTGAGGGTGCGATTTCCTATACTGCAATGATGAGTGAACACA
The DNA here is from genome assembly GCF_004010195.1 of Chiloscyllium plagiosum. Classification (NCBI taxonomy): domain Eukaryota; kingdom Metazoa; phylum Chordata; class Chondrichthyes; order Orectolobiformes; family Hemiscylliidae; genus Chiloscyllium; species Chiloscyllium plagiosum. Next base: position 27,794,804 of record NC_057741.1, on the reverse strand, counting down.
CTTCAAAATAGACTTGCATTGGCTTTAAACAGCTTCGAGACATCCTGAGCTTGTGAAAGGTGCTATATAAATGCATTTCCCTCTGAGAGTCTTCAACACGCTCCACTACGCTTGTACAGGTAGGTGAGATAGGGAGAGACCACCCCTTCACCAGGAAATTCCAATCGTTGTGCCCTTGGTAGCTCGCAGTTGAGACCTCAGGGACTTGCTGAAGATTTCAAGCTCTCACTAGTATGTGGTTCTTGATCCCTTATGGTATCCAGCACCTTTTCTCCTGTCAGTCTGGCTCCAGACAGAAGCCAAGTCTTGGGAGGGAAAAGAAAATTTGACCTCCAGCCCAATTGGAACTCGAGAGACATGACAGACACAGCAGCAAGTTATTTGAAACAGTGAATGGAATGGAGCTGCAATTGGCGAACGTCAGGCAATGATCAAAACAGAAAGCAGCATTCGGGGGACAAGGACACGGTCACACATAATAACCTCCAGCTTACCTTAGTGATTGGTCCAAGGTCATGCCAGTAAAGTCAAAAAATCTGAGGTATTCTTCAGCCACTAACTTGCTGAAGTCATTACTGTGAAGTAGAGAGAGAGAGAGAGCTGGTTATCTTCATGTCATCAGCATGAGCCTCTATTCTCTTCAAACAACCTTGGATCACTGAACTTCAGACTAGCAAGTACAAATCTTTCTTAAAGCAATTTGAAAATGGAGCTCCTTATGAGAAGCAATCGCCCAATGCACTGGCACAGTTTCACAAATATGAATTGTGTGTCGGTACCTCACTGAAGTGCCTACTCATCTGAAAGTCTGCTGATGATGTTGTCCAGACATTCAGCCTGATCCTATCTTCATCTAATTTTTAAAAACTTATGGGTAAGATTCTTCACCAAAGACAGTGAGGTGCTATCACTTTTACCCCAGCTGGGGAGAAGGCAGCTCAGAAAGACTAGGAACTTAACAGGATTTTCTGGTCCCTGGGTCAACCAAGGTCTGGCAAGTCATGAGTAGGCCATTCAGCCCCTTGACTATGCTCTGCCATACAGTTAGAGGGAAAGATTTAGGGGAATAATGGCCAAAGGTACTAGTTTAGTTTGGGAAACTTAGTGAGTATGGGCGAGTTGCAATGAAACATCTGTGTCTGTGCTGTATGACTCATTGGTATGTCCTCTCCATCTTGGTTTCACAGTCCACAATCCCTACACACACACACACACACCCCAACTGACCAATGGAGGAGGGAATGTATATCTGTCCTTCCATGTGTTCATGCTGGACTGCTTTAGGCACACAGTCTTCTCTCCCATTCTAATCCAAGGTAACACAATAACACCAGAGCTTTTGTTTCACAAGGCATTTATAATCCATGACAAATCTAATTGACCCAAAAGGTATGGTAGTCATTGCTGTGCACAACAGTTGTTCCCTGTGTGATCATTATGCAAACTGATGACATATGGTTTCAATTGAAAAACTCAAGTTGATCATACACAAATCAAAAGGATTGAACCTCACAGTTTTACTTTTCAGCACAATAAAGCTGTCTTTTCTTGTTTGATCTCTACTGTCATCCCTGGCTTCAATTATGGAGATAGTAGAGATCAAACAGTAGTAGCTGTCATTACAAATAAATACGTATAAAAAGGAAAGTGTTACCAATGAACCCTCCGCAATTTTAGTAAATTCAGCCCCTGATCTATGAAGTCTGACTTTTAAGTGACAATGAGTTATAGTAGGCCTTCTTCAAACAGGAAGCACTATGACTGGGGCGTGTCACTAAAGGAAATAAATTTGATTGTCTTTCACATAAAAGCAAGCCTAGGACCTTTGATCACAGATAATGTGTACAGGAAATGGCGAGGAAAGCACTAGTCTGGTTATTCCATTCAAGCAACCTAACAGTGAGTGAGTTTTGCAGGTCTTTAGAAGTGGACACTAATCAAACTCATACAATATTTTAACTTCAATTCTGTTAATTAACAGTTTCAATTAATGTACACCTTAGTCATTATGAACTTTGCAGAACGGTGATCATTATGTTCGAAAGAAGACAAGGCAATGAGTAAAGAAAGCAAAGAACAGGAAAGAGAAATATCAGGCCATTATTTATGAAGTGTCCTTTGTGACCTCAGGACACCCCCATGTCCATGGAGTATTTACCTGTCTTTCTGGACTGCTGGCACAGTGGTTAGTACTGCTGGCTCTCAGCGCCAGAGACCCGGGTTCAATTCCCGCCTCAGGCAACTGTCTGTGTGGAGTTTGCACATTCTCCCCGTGTCTGCATGGGTTTCCTCCGGGTGCTCCGGTTTCCTCCCATGATCCAAAAAAAATATGCAGGTTAGGTGAATTGGTCATGCTAAATTGCCCGTAGTGTTAAGTGAAGGGGTAGATGTAGGGGAGTGGGTATGGGTGGGTTGCTCCCCGAAGGGTCGGTGTGGACTTGTTGGGCCGAAGGGCCTGTTTCCACACTGTAAGTAATCTAATCTAATCCAGTGATATTATAATGACACCACCACTGTTGTAATACCTGAGCCAATTTGCACGTTGCAAACTTCCACTAATAGCATAAGACCATAAGATATAAGAGCAAAGGTATGCCATTCAGCCCATTGAGTTTGCTCTGCCATTCAAAGAACTCATGGCTGATCTGGTAATCCTCAATTCACTCTCCTGCCTTTTCCCCATAACTCTTGATTCCCTCACAGATTAAATGTTTGTCTATCACTGTCTCAAATCTACTTAATGACGCAGCCTCAACAGCCCTCTGCAGTAAAGAATTTCACAGATTCACTACCTCTGAGAAAAGAAATTTCTCCCATTTCTGTCTTAAATGTCCAAACCTGGATTCTGAGATGAAGGCCTCTGGTCCTCAACACTCCCACAAGGATAACAAACATTTCCCCATCTACTGTGCCAAGTCCCCTCAGAAGCCTGCATGTTTTAATAAAACCATCTCCCATTCTTCTACATTCCAACGATACACGCCCAATCAACTCAATCACCTCCCATAAAACTGTCCCTCCATGCCAGCACAGTGAACCTAGTCTGGTCTGCCTCCAATGCCAATATACCTTTCCTGAGATAATGGGCCTAAAACTGTTCATAGTATTCCAGCTGTACTCTGACCAGTACCTTGTATAGTTTTAGCAAAACCTCCTTTCATTTATACTCCATTCTTTTTTAAAATAAAGTATAGCATTCCATTTGCCTTCCTGATTAGCCGCTGAATATGGATGCTAGTGTTCTGAGGTTCACGGATGAGGAATTCAAAATCCCTCTGTTCTCAGCTTTCTGAAGTCTTTAACCATGTGATTGATATTCAGCTCCTCTATTCTTCCCAGGAGTTGTAGATTTGACATTTTGAGCATGAGCTCTTACTCAGAAATGTTGATTCTCCTGCTCCTCGGATGCTTCCTGACAGGCTGTGCTTTTCCAGGACCACACTTTTTGACTCTGACCTCCAGCATCTGCACTTTCTCTTCTACTCTTCCCACCATACCTCTCATTTCCCACATCAAATTCCATCCTAAGTAATGAGGTAATGACCAAATAAACTGACTTAGCAATGATGGGTCAGGGAGTAAATATTTGACAAAACACCAGCAGAACAGAGATTGGGTTTAACATCTTATTTCAGACCTGACAATATGAGGCTACCCCAGTATTGATTTGATGAATAAACCTGGATTCGGGTCAGGAGCAGGCAGGTAGGACTAGTTTATTTTGAGATTATGGTTGGCATGGACTGGATGGACCAAAGGATCTGTTTCCATGCTGTATGGCAGTATGACGAAGAAAGTCTCCATCTCCTTTAATGATCTTCTACATCACAATTAGATCACGTTCTAATCTTCCAATTGTTGTAGCTGAGAGCTAAAGGCAATGGGCTGCTAATCCATTGTGCTCTGGTCGCACTGGTCCCTATCCTATTCATGTTGATTATTTAAAGGGGTCTCTGTGGAACAGTGCTGATGTCCAGAAGGTCCAGGTTCATATCCCACTTGCCACAGAGGTGAGCTCGAGCAGGCCAACTCAAAGTGCAACATAAAGTCGCCAAAATCCCATTGGATCATAGACAACTGTCAACTGATAGCGAGCGAGCGAGAGAGAGAGAGAGAGAGAGAGAGAGAGAGAGAGAGGACTGGTGGTGGTTTAACCTGAGGATCACCACACCTCAGGCAAGATGGAGAGTTTGGGAAGGAGAATCCTTCCTGGTAACCGCAGCCAGTGTGAGAATTACACCCGTGCTGTAGACAGACCAACCTTTTAGCCAAGTGACCCCCTTGATTGTGAATCAGCCAAATTTGAATTTGTAAAAGCTTCCCAGTCAAAAGATATGCTCAGACTTACTTCTTCCCCAAGTGCCTCGCGACGTCAGATCGTTTGAACCCTTCGAGATTGTAGAGACGCTTAGCTAGCCTCTTGGCTGCCTCCAGGTCACTCTTATTGCCGTTGGTCACCACATCAGTGCTGCTATGGAGTTCCAGCTGCTCCATGCTGTCCGCTTCAAGGTCCCCATCTGGAAGCATTTCCTTTAGGCCGCAATCACTACAGTTAAAAAAGAATGGAAGTGGGGATATATTTAGTTACAGCGTCACCAACATTTGAACACCGCACGTATAAAGAAAGGAGCAGATTCATGGGGAAAGCTGTGGAGACAAGCTTGAGGGGAAAAAAAAGCAGAAAACACTCCAAAAGGTCAGGCAGCATCACTTCAGAGTAACAGAGTTAACAAAGATCCATTTGAACCAAACTGGCCTCTCAGAAAACTAAGATTATCAGAGTGCTCAGAGGCTATACATCTTGCCTCATATTACAACTATTGGAATTGAAAGGTGGGGTGAGAGTGACTGCCCTTGATATCACAGCAGGACTTGAGTGGGTCCAGCATCAAAGAGCGAGGTGCTGCATTTTGGGAAAGCAAATCTTATACCCTTAATGGTAAGGTCCTAGAGAGTGTTGCTGAACAAAGAGACCTTGGAGTGCAGGTTCATAGCTCCTTGAAAATGGAGTTGCAGGTAGATAGGATAGTGAAGATGGTGTTTGGTATGCTTTCTTTTATTGGTCAGAGTATTGAGTACAGGAGTTGGGAGGTCATGTTGCAGCTGTACAGAAACATTGGTTAGGCCACTGTTGGAATATTGCGTGCAATTCTGGTCTCTTCCCTGTCGGAAAGGTGTTGTGAAACTTGAAAGGGTACAGAAAAGATTTATAAGGACGTTGCCAAGATTGGAGGATTTGAGCTATAGGGAGAGGCTGAACAGGCTAGGGCTGTTTTCCATGGAGTGTCGGAGGCTGAGGGATGACCTTATAGAGGTTTACTAAATTATGAGGGCATGGTTAGGATAAATAGGCAAAGTCTTTTCCCCTGGGGTCGGGGAGTCCAGAACTAGAGGGCATAGGTTTAGAGCGAGAGGGGAAAGATATAAAAGAGACCTAAGAGGCAACTTTTTCACACAGAGGGGGGTATGTGAATGGAATGAGCTGCCAGAGGAAGTGATGGAGGCTGCTACAATTGCAACACTTAAGAAGCATTTGGATGGGTTTATAAATAGGAAGGGTTTGGAGGGATATGGGCCGCGTGCTGGCAGGTGGGACTAGATTAGGTTGGGATATCTTGTCGGTATGGACGGGTTGGATCGAAGGGTCTGTTTCCATGCTGTACATCTCTGTGACTCTTTAACTCAAAATCAAAAACCATTTTTATAGAATCGATGCAAATTCAACGTTGGAAACACAAATCCAGGTTAGGATTCCACTTTTTTCTAATCTGTACCATATGTTAAGACGGACCGGCAGGGTCCCATCTTTGCGTGTTCTTTCGGAAGGAGAGACTCACACTGGCAACTATGGTTAGACGCAGACAGCAGTTTATTCACAGAATCTTAACTGGTACAACGAATCTACAAGCATGCATTCGTTGGAGAAGGCGTTCTGTCTTCTCGTTCAAACTTGACACAATTATACTTCGCGCTGCCTGGAGTCCCCGGTCAGTTCGCCTTCCCCATTGGTCCATTCATCTGCGCGCGCTGGGGATCCGTCCTCCTATTGGCCGCATCGAAGTGCCTGTCCAGCTCCTGCTGTGCTTAACAATGGCTCAGCCATCCCCGGGAGCGGTTCCGATCCCGTATTCAATAGTCCATTGTGTCAAGGAATTACTATGCGTCTGACAGGCTAGCCATTTTCAATAGTTTTAGTTTAACTAAATTGTCAATTACACTTATCAACTTTAGACTTAAATAGAGCCATTCACACTCACTAGTTACAGGTTCCGATAGAGCAATTCACACTTGTCTAACACAGGTTCCGATCGGTTTCTTTATTAATCCAGAGTTTCGATGGGGCAACTGATACTGGCTGGTATTTACAGGCTCCAAGATTTAATTAACATTATGCATATCCCTTACAAGCTCCAGCAGTCATGCAGTCGCCTGCAGCAGCTTGCTTGGCTGTTGTTAACCATTTCAGGGCTGGAAGTGTCACCCTCCTAGCCCTACATTAAACACCCCAGTGAAATCTCCCCAACACATATAAACATCGAAAATAGGAGCATGAGGAAGTTATTCGGCCCTCTAAGCTTGCTCTACCATTCATTACGATCACGGCTGATCTTCCATTTCAGTACGTTGCTCACCACTCTCTCACCATATCCTTTGATCATCTTCTTGAAAACATTCAATGTTTTGGCTGAGAATTCCATAGGTTCATCGTTGTCTCGGTGAAATTTTTCCTCATCTCAGCCAAAAATGGCGAGATGTTTAGATTGTGACCCCCCCCCCCCCCACCTCGTTCTAGACTCCTTAGTCCTTGGGATCACTATTCTTCTAATCATTCTTCTCATCTCTGGTCCGTATAGTCCTAACCAGTCCAGAGTTCCATAGTATGTCAGTCCTGCCATCCCAGGGATCAGTCTGGTCGACCATCGCTGCATTCCCACCACAGCCTGAACATCCTTCCTCAAATAAAGTGACCAAAACTGCACACACTACTCCAGGTATAGTCTCACCGAGAAGCGTGTACTACTACAGCAAGACATCCCTGCTCCTGAACTCGAATCCTCTCACTATGAAGATCAACATACCATTTATCTTCTTCACTGTCTTCTGCATCTGTATCTTTGGTGTTCTGAGGAAGGGTTACTCAATCCGAAACGTTAACTCTGATTTCTCTCCACAGATGCTGCCAGACCTGCTGAGCAAGACATCCCTGCTCCTGAACTCGAATCCTCTCACTATGAAGATCAACATACCATTTATCTTCTTCACTGTCTTCTGCACATCTGTATCTTTGGTGTTCTGAGGAAGGGTTACTCAATCTGAAACGTTAACTCTGATTTCTCTCCACAGATGCTGCCAGACCTGCTGAGCTCTTCCTACAATTTCTGTTTTTGTTGCTGATTTACAGTCAGTTACTTTCAGTTTTTAATTAAAGTATTGGCTTTTCCCTAACGTAATATCTAGTCAACAAAAAAATTAAGCTAGATTAACAGATACATACTCAAGAATGTCAGTGTTCTTTTAACAACGTATCAAAGGAAAGGTCCAATTAAAACCAACAAGCCTCGTGCACAAAAAGTACCAACTGGGCACAATAAAATAGCAGCTGACAACCTTAAGTCATAGAACATGAAGAATAATGGCATGAAGTATAACACAGGAGGTAGGAATGATAGGAGGTGTAAAGGCAAACTTTGGATTTTACTTGCAGAGGGTTAGGGAGCAATACTGCATCTTGCTTCAGAACAGAACAAAAAGGGTGGGTATGTTCACTGTATTTCTAACATGCTTGGGAAGATTACGCTACTTTGGACTTATGATCCATAAAACACAGGGTCCTTTCCACACCATGTGCTTCGGGAGCAGAAGCAGGCCATTCAGCTCATTAAGCCTGCTCTGCCTTTTAATATGATCATCCATTTCAATGCTTCTTTCTCTCACGATTCCCATGTTCCTTTATGGGGCTGCAAGTTACAAATCTATCAATCTCTATTTAAAACACACTCAATGACTGGGCTTCCTCAGCCATCGGGGGCCAAGAATTCCAAAGGTTCCCATTCCTATCAGTAAAAGAAATTCACCTCATCTCAGATCCAAATGGTTTCTGCCTTATTTTGAAATTGTGTTCCAGGCTCCCCAGTAGGAGATTCCAAATATAGCAGTAGACTCATTGACAGAGATTGTCATTTTATTATTATTTATCGTTGGGATGTGGATGACAGTGACAAAAGCCAACATCTATTCCTCAACACTAACTATCCTTGAGTAGGTAGTGGTGAACCATTTTCTCGAACAGTCACCATTCGTCATTGGTAGGCATGGTAACCATGCACTTAGAAGGTAACAATGAAGCAATAACTATGTGTTTCCAAATCGGGAAAGTGTTTGACTTGGAGGTGACAGCATTTCCAAGTGTGTCTACTACCTCGTTCAAGATGGCAGAAGTTGTGACTCAGAAAGGTGTTTTTGAAGGTGCCTTAGCAAACTATTGCAGTGCATCTTGTGAATAATACACATTGCCTCAACTATAATGGTATGGGCCATGAATGTTTTTAAGTGGTGTGTGAGGATCCAGTCCAGTGGGCCGCTTTGTCCTGGGCAGTATTGAGCTTCCTGAGTGTTCTTGGAGCTAAACGCATCCAAACAAATGGAGAGTATTTCATCACACTCCTAACTTATGCCTTGTGGATGGTGGTCAGGCTTTGGGGAGTCAGGAGTTGAATTATGCGCCACAGAATTCCCAGCCTCTGAGCTGCTCTTGTCACCACTAATGACTGATATTTCTGGCCAATGGTATTCAAATATCGTAATTAGTCATAATTCGATCAGCATCATGTGATGGTAAAAGGCAAACTAGCTGGTTCTCAGACCTTATCTATCTCACAATCCTTATAGAATCATAGAATCCCTACAGTATGGAAACAGGCCATTTGGCCCAACAAGTCCATACCGACCCTCCAAGAGTATCCCACCCAGACCCATCCCCGACCCTATTGCTCTACATTTACCCTTGACTAATGCACCTAACCTAAACATCCCGAACGCTACGCGCAATTTAGCCAATTCACCTAACCTGCACATCTTTGGATTGTGGGAGGAAACCAGAGCACCTGAAGGAAACCCACGCAGACAAGGGGAGAACGTGCAAACTCTGCACAGTCGCCAGAGGTTGGAATCAAACCCGAGTCTCTGGCGGTGCGAGGCAGCAGTGCTAACCACTGAGCCACTGTGCCGTCCTTTTGAGTCCACATCCACTTCAAGAAATCACACACTATTCTCATAAATCGCTGATCAAATTGATTTAACCTCTTGAGCTAGATGATGAATCAAAGAAACTGAAAGAAAATTGTGCAATTTCTCCCGCAAAGTGAAAAATACCATTGCAGACAATTATAAACTTTAGACCTGTTTTGAAAACTGACAGGATGACAATTATTGGTATTATGAACGTGAAGTACCTCTTAAATCAACATTAATGCAAACTCAGATAAAATTCCACTTACTCATTAAACGTCATTACTGACGGTCCTGGAGCTCCTCCTATATAATCTGCATCCTAATATTGTCCACTCTGAACCCTCCTATGGGTTGGGAAAGCTCTCCTTAAACACAATCCTACACTTTTTTCTGTACTTCCTGTGGTAACGCCCCAGATTATTTATTGTTGACACTGGGTGATGTCACAGCAGGACATTCACTGCAGCTCAACAGATAACGCAACAATTCCTCATTCCATGTTGCTATGCGAAATGTATCGTCATGGTTCCTTTTCCACTCCATCACAAAGGCCCCCTTCCCATGCCCACGTAACAACACCCACCCTCAGACACTAAACTGCCTTCAGTCCAGTTGCTGCAGAAACTGTAAGCTCCACTTTCATCACTACCAGATTCAATGCTACACTGGTTTGTTTCCAAAATTTCATCTTTTGTAAACATGAGCACAAACAAAACTCTGCTGTCCGTACCCAAATATGCAGCAAGTCCAGCTCCCTGTGCTCAGAGCTAAAATTGTCTAAACTTTAAAATGTTCAGCTCGATGTTTAAAGCCCTTTCATGTCTCTGTCCTTTCTTCCAGTACTATGATCCTTCAAGGAATATGCATTCTTCTAATACAGGCCTCTTCTGTTACATCTACAAGCTTTGAGGGAGTGTATGTTCTATTCAGCTGGATAAGCTAAATTACTGAAAAGTTGCCTTGAGGATGTGTATGACTGGCAAATGGAGTTTAATTTAGATACATGTGAGGTGTTGCATTTTGGAACGGCAAATCAGGCAAGACCTATACACTTAATTAGATTAGATTCCCTACAGTGTCGAAACAGGCCCTTCGGTCCAACAAGTCCACACCGACCCCCCCGAAGAGTAACCCACCCAATCCCACTTCCCTCTGACTAATGCACCTAATAGTATAGGCAATTTAGCATGGCCAATTCACCTGACCTGGACATCTTTGGGAGGAAACAGGAGCACCTGGAGGAAAACCATGCAGATACGGGGAGAAAGTGCAAACTCCACACAGACGGTCACCCGAGGCTGGAATCGAACCTGGGACCCTGGTGCTGTGAGGCAGCAGTGCTAACCACTGAGCTCGTAATGGTAAAGTCCTGGAGAGTGTTGCCGAACAGAGACCTTGGGGTGCAGTTCCTTGAAAGTGGAGTCGCAGGTAAACAGGGTAGTGAAGATGATGTTTGATATCATTGCCTTTATTGGTCAGTGCATTGAGTCTAGGAGTTGGAAGGTCATGTTATAGCTGTGCAGGACATTGATACGGCCACTTTTGGAATATTGTGTGCAATTCTGGTCTCCTTCCTATCGGAAGGATGTTGTGAAACTTGAAATGGTTTCGAAAAGAATTGCAAGCATGTTGCCAGGGTTGGTGGATTTGACCTATAGGGAAAGGCTGAATAGGCTGGCGCTGTTCTCCCTAGGGCATCGGAGGCTGAGGAGTGACCTTATAGAGGTTTATAAAATCATGAGGGCATGGATAGGATAAATAGCCAAGGTCTTTTCCCCAGTGGAGTCCAAAACTAATGGCCTCCGTTTTAGGTGGGAGGGGAAATGTTTTAAAAAAAACCTAATGGGCAACTTTTTCATGCAGAGTGGTGCGTGTATGGAATAAACTGCCAGAGGAATTGGTGAAGGCTATTAGGATTACAACATTTAAAAGGTATCTGATGGGCATATGAATAGGAAGGGTTTAGAGAGATATGGGCCATATGCTGGCAAATGGGACTAGGCTAATTTGGGATATCTGGTCAGCATGGATGAGTTGGACCGAAGAGTCTGTTTCTGTGTTGTACATTTCTACGAATCTGTAACAAGACTTGCTCATTCAAATGATTAGGCACTGCACAACTGAAACAAAAATTAGATAGTGCTGTCATGGATCTTAGTGCCTCAGCTCAGCACTGGTGGTCACTCCTTCAGCCACCCAGTCCCAATGCTCAAACATTTCTTCCCACAATCTTCTATTCATGTCTAGCATGAAGGTTGTCCAATTCCAACCAGAAAAGTTAAATAACACAGTCAAATGAACAGTCACAATGACAGCAGATGGTAAAATGCCAACAGTCAATCTCGAAGATAGTAAAGGAGAACAGAGGAATGATCCCTATCTCTGTGGTTTAGTATCTCAGCTTCTGAGATAACTGTGCTGCTCGATTCTGGATGCTGTGCGCTGCCAGTTGTAATCACTCAACCATTGGAGGCCATGCCCTCACTTGCCAAGACCCCAAGAAGTCTCCGTTGGCGTTCCGCCGAGGAATGGGGAGGGAGGAATGGTGGCGGCAGCTGTTGCTGTCGGTGCTGCGGGCAGTGAACTGGCTGTTGCGGCTCCACGGGGCCCTGGCGGCTGTCAAGGGATTCCGCAATGGGGCTGTGAGAGTGCACACAGCCGGGGCCAGGAAGGGAGGACTTGCATTTACATACCGCCCCTCGCTTTATAACCTCCCCCACACCCATTGGGCCAGGCCTCCCCAAACCCTTTTCTAAAAAAAAACATTTTGTGCCCCACTGCGACCCCACCCCCATTTGGAGGATTGAAAATAGTCACAACTCCCTGGTTGAGATCTGTCAAAGTGTGGGTGGGGAAGGGAGTACAGCTGGAGAGAGGGTGGGATCCTCTATCACTGAGGTTCAGTGTCTTGGTGCAGGATATGGTGGTTAGAACTCAGTCAGAGCTCATGTAGTGCCCCTCACTGCCTTGTAGAGCTCACAACTCCAAAATATTAGCTCATTACACCCCCCCCCACACCCTTTTTTGTAAGGTCAGATCTCAGCATTGGAAATATTTGATCGAAAAGTTTTCGCTGGGAGGGTGGAGGGGGTTTGAAATTCAAGGCCCAGTTCATTGGTGGCAGAAACCTTCAACTTGTTTAAAAACAAGGGGAGAGGGACCAATAGAGGTCATTGCACTCAGTAGAACTAATGACATTTGGGGGATGGTTTAGATTAGCTCACAGGTCGGCGCAACATCGAGGTCCAAAGGGCATGTTCTGCGCTGTATTGTTCTATGTTCAGCACATAAAAGTGGATAAATCCCCCGGACCTGATCAGGTGTATCCTAGAACTTTGTGGGAAGCTAGAGAAGTGATTGCTGGGTCCCTTGCTGAGATATTTGTATAATCGATAGTGACAGGTGAGGTGCTGGAAGACTGGAGGTTGGCTAATGTGGTGCCACTGTTTAAGAAGGGTGGTATGAACAACCAGTGAGCCTGACCTCGGTGGTCAGCAAGTTGTTAGAGGGAATCCTGAGGGACAGGATATACATGTATTTGGAAAGGCAAGGACTGATTAGGAATAGTCATCATGGCTTTGTGCGTGGGAAATCATGTCTCACAAACTTGATTGAGTTTTTTGAAGAAGTAACAAAGAGGATTGATGAGGGCAGAGCAGTGGACGTGATCTATATGGACTTCAGTAAGGCGTTCAACAAGGTTCCCCATGGGAGAGTGGTGAGCAAGGTTAGATCACATGGAATGCAGGGAGAACGAGCCATTTGGATACAGAACTGGCTCAAAGGTAGAAGACGGAGGATGGTAGTGGAGGGTTGCTCTTCAAACTAGAGGCCTGTGACCTTTGGTGTGCCACAAGAATTGGTGCTGGGTCCACTACTTTTTGTCATTTATATAAATGATTGGATGTGAACATAAGTAGTATAATTTAGTAAGTTTGCAGATGACACCAAAATTGGAGGTGTGGTGGACAGTGAAAGTTACCTCAGAGTACAATGGGATCGTTTTCAGATGGGCCAATGGGCTGAGGAGTGGCAGATGAATTTTAATTTAGATAAATGCGAGGTACTGCACTTTGGAAAAGCAAATCAGAGCAGAACTTATACACTTATTGGTAATGTCCTGGGAAGTGTTGCTGAACAAAGAGACCTTGGAGTGCAGGATCATAGTTCCTTGAAAGTAGAGTCGCAGATAGATAGGATAGTGAAGAAGGCGCTTGGTATGCTTTCTTTTATTGGTCAGAGCACTGAGTATGGGTGTTGGGAGGTCATGTTGCGGCCATATGGGACATTAGTTAGGCCATTTTTGGAATATTACATGATATTCTGGTCTCCTTTCTATCGGAAAGATGTTGTGAAACTTGAAAGGGTTCAGAAAAGATTTACAAGGATGTTGCAAGGGTTGGAGGATTTGAGCTATAGGGAAAGGTTGAATAGGCTGGGGCTGTTTTCCTTGGAGGCTGGAGGCTGAGGGGTGACCTTATCGAGATTATAAAATCATGAGGGGCATTGGTCGGATAAATAGACAAGGCATTTTCCCTGGGGTGGGGGAGTCCAGAACTAGAGGGCATAGGTTTAGGATGAGAGAGGAAAGATATAAAAGGGACCTAAGGGGCGACTTTTTCACATAGGTGATAAGTGTATGGAATGAGCTGCCAGAGGAAGTGGTGGAGGCTGGTACAATTACAGCATTTAAGAGGCATCTGATGGGTATATGAATAAGAAGGGTTTAGAAGGATATGGGCCAAGTGCTGGCAGGTGGGACTAGATTGGGTTGGAATATCTGGTCAGCGTGGACAAGTTGGACCAAAGGGTCTGTTTCCGTGCTGTACACATCTCTATGAATTCCCTCCCCGTACCGCTCTACCTTGACTTCCTCCTTTAAAACACTCCTCAAAACTGACCTCTTGCTTCAAACTTTGGGTCACCTGACCCAATGTCCCATTCTGTGTCTTGATTGTCCTTGATTATGTACCTATTCTCCTGTGAAATACTTTGATATGTTTCAATAGGTGGAAGGTGCTGTATCATTTCAAGCTGTTGTTGTCACAAATGTGGTCCACCCAGAAGTCATCCAAAGTAGGTGAGTCGGAAGGGGATATGAGACTTTCTCTGAAGGCTACACGAGGAGAAGTGAGAATGTGGGATTAGTCACACACACGGCACAGAAACTTGGCACCTCCAACAATCAACGGACCAAGACCCTAAGTGCATAGAGTCCCACTGTACAGAAGGTCATCTTCAGACAGAAAGCATATTTCCTTTCACACAAAGGACAATGATTACAAGGAATAGATCTCTCAATGGAGGAATGAAGGTGTAAATCCTGAAATCAACTAAGAAACTATTAGATTCTATACTAATGGAACAGAGGGGAAAGTGAGAACTATTAGCTCCTACTGGATAAATGAATGAAGCCTGAGCATATGGTCCTCCTCATTGAAAAGTATCTTGTGAGCTGAAATGACGTTGAATTATTTCTCCACTGAAATGAGCATTAGGAATGGTAAATCGCAACGAGAGGAATAAATTAACCGTCTGTTTTCAGATAATAATCCTGACTTGGAAATATACCACTATTGCTGCATTGTCGCTGAGCCAAAATCCTGGAACTCCTTCCTGACAACACTGCGTACTTACAGCCAACGACACGAGTGCTTATCACCGCCTTCTCAAGGGCAACTAGGGATGGACAATAAATGCAGACTCAGCCACCAATGTCCACATCCCATGAATAAGACTTCTAATTGTAGTAGCCTCAAAGAAAAACTCATTCTGGACCCGAAATGTTAACGCCTCCTCTCTCCACAGATGTCAGCAAACCTTCTGAGTTTATCCAGCACTTTTCATTTTTATGGCTAATTATAATAACTTTACTACAAACAAATGCAGAATCCTTTGAAAGGATCAGAAGTCTTGTATTTTAATGGTAATTTTAGATTAGATTAGATTACTTTACAGTGTGGAAACAGGCCCTTCGGCCCAACAAGTCCACACCGACCCACCGAAGCGCAAACCACCCATACCCCTACATTTACCCCTTATCTAACATTACGGACAATTTAACATGGCCAATTCACCTAACCTGCACATCTTTGTGACTGTGGGAGGAAACCGGAGCTCCCGGAGGAAACCCACGCAGACACGGGGAGAATGTGCAAACTCCACACAGTCAGTCGCCTGAGGCGGGAATTGAACCCGGGTCTCTGGCGCTGCGAGGCAGCAGTGCTAACCACTGTGCCACCGTGCCGCCCCCTTTTGAAAGGGGGACCAGGCCAGTGAGTGACATGATTTAAGTAAACAGAACAGGATATTACATGGGACTGAGATTTGACCCACTAGTGTAATAAAACTCTGTTCATAATGATTATAAACCACCGACATATTTGTACGGTATTCCCATCTTTTGTTTTGAAATAACACAGTCATAGAGATCAACGAGGCAAATTAAGTGATTCCTAATGAAGGGCTTATGCCCGAAATGTCGATTTTCCTGCTCCTCGGATGCTGCTTGACCTCTGTGCTTTTCCAGCACTACACTAATCTTGACAGTCATAGAGATGTACAGCATAGAAACAGACCAACCAGTCCAACTCATGCTGACCAAATATCCTAAATTAATCTGGTTCCATTTTCCAGGATTTGGCCCATATCCCTCTAATTTGAAAAATGTGGTGCCTGGAAAAACACAGCAGGCTAGGCAGCATCCGAGGAGCAGGAGAATCAACGTTTCGGGCATAAGCCCTTCTTCAGCTTATGCCCGAACGTCGATTCTCCTGCTCCTCGGATGCTGCCTGGCCTGCTGTGTTTTTCCAGCACCACATTTTTCAACTCTGGTCTCCAGCATCTGCAGTCCTCACTTTCTCCATATCCCTCTAAACCCTGCATATTCATATACCCACCCAGATGCCCTTTAAATGTAACTGTACCAGTCTCCACCACTTCCTCTGGCAGTTCATTCCACACACACACACCTTCTTCTGCGTGAAAAAGTTGTCCCTTAGGTCCCTTTTATAGCTTTTCCCTCTCACTGTAAACCTATGTTCTCTAGTTTTGGACTCCCCTAACCTGCATAAAAGACCTTGGCTATTCACCCTACCCTGCTCTCATGATTTTATAAACCTTTCTAAGGTCAACCCTCAAAGGAATGCACCAAACAATGTCATTGAAATGGACAATGCCAACTATCTCACGTTACAGCCGAGCAAATAGTATAAAATTACTGAGAGAAGAGCTGGGAAGAGTTTTCTCCAGCCAAAAAGCAGATTACAATTCCACTGAGATCAGCCAAACCAACATAAAAGGAACAAGGAAGTTCCAGGGCTATTTACATCCAATACAATAAAACAAAGAACTGAAAATGCGAGAGATCTGAAGCAAACAAAACCTGAGGAAGGTTCACAGGACTCGCAGCATTAACTCTGCTTTCTCTCCACAGATACTGCCAGACCTGAGCAGAGTTTCTCCAGCAATTTCGGGTCTTGTTCATTTTACATCCAGTACAAACTTAGTTTTACAGAACTGAGTCCTTACAGAATGGAAGCAGGCCATTCGGCCCATTGAGTCGACATCGACCCTCCAAAGAGCAGTCCATCCAAAACCCCACATTTCCCATGGCTACTCCATCCAGCCTACACATCCCTGGACACTAAGGGGCAATTTAGCATGGTCAATCCACCTGACCTGCACATCTTTGGGCTGTGGGAGGAAACTGGAGCACCCAGAGGGAACCCACCCAGACACGGGGAGAATATCCAAACTCTACACAGACAGTCACCCGAGGCTGGAATCAAACCCGGGTCCCTGGCGCTGTGAGGCTGCAGTGCTAACCACTGAGCCACCGTGCTGGATTGCTAAGGCCTTTCAGATGGTTTAATAAACATTGTATCTTGCCCACAAATGTAAACACAACTGACTTCATTAGCACATCACATTTCCACCATTTGACCCCCTTCTAAAAGGCCCCTCTACACTAAGATTTCCTTTTAAGCAGAAAGGCACTTCTAGATGCTCATTTTGGAAGGAATTTAAGGATCAGAACATCTATTTCTTTATTCATGCATGGGATTGCTAATGAATGCTAAAATAGCACAGAGACGGAACATTAAAAAGTGTGCTAGATAAGCATTGAACCAAGAATGGAATCTTTGGAATTACTTTTGGTGCTAATATTTTTTCACATGGGGCAGCAATGAAGAACTGAGAAGAAATGAGGTTCAAACCAAGGACAGGATAATAAATCATATGCATTTGGAGGCAACAGCAGTCAAGAATCTTGAACTCCTTTTGCTGTACACAAAAGCAGGACACCCCTCTATTAAATTTTGCAACGTGCAGCTGATTTGTTTAAGGGTGTTTGCCTGTAATTGTTTTTGCAGTCACGCACAGGCGACAACTTAAAGGGACCAAATTGTGCACGGCCATTGGTTTCAAACTGCAGTGATGCACATAACTGATACTGGGAGTACTGTATTGTTGGAGGTAACCTTACTCATGAGAGACACAAAACAGAGATGCTATCACAGGCTTTGCAATACTTTGTATGTTCTCCAGTCCGGAATGCTTGGGGCCAAATTAGTTCTAAGAGAAAGTGAGGACTGCAGATGCTGGAGATCAGAGCTGAAAATGTGTTGCTGGAAAAGCGCAGCAGGTCAGGCAGCATCCAAGGAGCAGGAGAATCGACGTTTCGGGCATGAGCCCTTCTTCAGGAATGAGAAAAGTGTGCCCAGCAGGCTAAGATAAAAGGTAGGGAGGAGGGACTTGGGGGAGGGACGTTGGAAATGCGATAAGTGGAAGGAGGTCAAGGTGAGGGTGATAGGCCGGAG